>NC_135502.1:175415367-175673182 GCF_052857255.1 Amblyomma americanum
CATGTATGCCGGAGGTGGTATAGTAAACTATGCAATATTCAATCCGATTTGAATTATTCGTATTCTAAATCTAGAAGTAGATGTCTCAAGTGAAGAACATACCTGGAATATTTACTTAGTGTAGCTTTGGTTCAGTGTAATCCCTCTTGTGGAGATGGCATTGTGGTGTGTGAAAGCCCAGACTCCATTGACACTTCCTAGGCACAGCCCCACATGCATGCCGGAGGTGGAATAGTAATCTATGCAATATTCAATCCGATTTGATTTATTCGTATTCTAAATCTAGAAGTAGATGTCTCAAGTGAAGAAAATACCTGGAATATTTACTTAGTGTAGCTTTGGTTCAGTGTAGTCCCTCTTTGTGTGGATGGCATTGGGGTGTGTGAAAGCCCAGACACCATGGACACTTCCTAGGCACAGCCCCACATGTATGCCGGAGGTGGAATAGTAATCTATGCAATATTCAATCCGATTTGAATTATTCGTATTCTAAATCTAGAAGTAGATGTCTCAAGTGAAGAACATACCTGGAATATATACTTAGTGTAGCTTTGGTTCAGTGTAGTCCCTCTTGCAGAGATGGCATTGCGGTGTGTGAATGCCCAGACTCGATGGACACTTCCTAGGCCCAGCCCCACATGTATGCCTGAGGTGGAATAGTAAACTATGCAATATTCAATCCGATTTGAATTATTCGTATTCTAAATCTAGAAGTAGATGTCTCAAGTGAAGAACATACCTGGAATATTTACTTAGTGTAGCTTTGGTTCAGTGTAGTCCATGTTGTGGAGATGGCATTGCGGTGTGTGAAAGCCCAGACTCCATGGACACTTCCTAGGCACAGCCCCACATGTATGCCGGAGGTGGAATAGTAAACTATGCAATATTCAATCCGATTTGAATTATTCGTATTTTAAATCTAGAAGTAGATGTCTCAAGTGAAGAACATATCTGGAATATTTACTTAGTGTATCTTTGGTTCGGTGTAGTCCCTCTTGCGGAGATGGCATTGTGGTGTGTGCAAGCCCAGACTCCATGGACACTTCCTAGGCACAGCCCCACATGTATGCCGGAGGTGGGATAGTTAAATATGCAATATTGATTCCGATCTGAATTATTCGTATTCTAAATCTAGAAGTAGATGCCTCAAATGAAGAACATACCTGGAATATTTACTTAGTGTAGCTTTTGTTCAGTGTAGTCCCTCTTGCGGAGATGGCATTGTGGTGTGTTAAAGCCCAGACTCCATGGACACTTCCTAGGCACATCCCCACATGTATGCCGGAGGTGGAATAGTAATCTATGCAATATTCAATCCGATTTGAATTATTCGTATTCTAAATCTAGAAGTAGATGTCTCAAGTGAAGAACATACCTGGAATATTTACTTAGTGTAGCTTTGGTTCAGTGTATTCCCTCTTGCGGAGATGGCATTGCGGTGTGTGAAAGCCCAGACTCCATGGACACTTCCTAGGCACACCCCACATGTATGCCGGAGGTGGAATAGTAAACTATGCAATATTCAATCCGATATGAATTATTTGTATTCTAAATCTAGAAGTAGATGTCTCAAGTGAACAACATACCTGGAATATTTACTTAGTGTAGCTTTGGTTCAGTGTAGTCCCTCTTGTGGAGATGGCATTGCGGTGTGTGAAAGCCCAGACTCCATGGACACTTCCTAGGCACAGCTCCACATGTATGCCGGAGGTTGGATAGTAAACTATGCAATATTCAATCCGATCTTTCTTATTCGTATTCTAATCTAGATGTAGATGTCTCAAGTGAAGAACATACCTGGAATATTTACTTAGTGTATCTTTGGTTCAGTGTAGTCCCTCTTGCAGAGATGGCATTGCGGTGTGTGAAAGCCCAGACTCCATGGACACTTCCTAGGAACAGCCCCACGTGTATGCCAGAGGTGGGATAGTAAACTATGCAATATTCAATCCGATCTGAATTATTTGTATTCTAAATCTAGAAGTAGATGTCTCAAGTGAAGAACATACCTGGAATATTTACTTAGTGTAGCTTTGGTTCAGTGTAGTCCCTCTTGTGGAGATGGCATTGTGGTGTGTGAGAGCCCAGACTCCATGGACACTTCCTAGGCACAGCCCCATATGTATGCCGGAGGTGGGATAGTAAACTATGCAATATTCAATCCGATCTGACTTATTCGTATTCTAAATCTAGAAGTAGATGTCTCAAGTGAAGAAAATACCTGGAATATTTACTTAGTGTAGCTTTGGTTCAGTGTAGTCCCTCTTTGTGTGGATGGCATTGGGGTGTGTGAAAGCCCAGACACCATGGACACTTCCTAGGCACAGCCCCACATGTATGCCGGAGGTGGAATAGTAATCTATGCAATATTCAATCCGATTTGAATTATTCGTATTCTAAATCTAGAAGTAGATGTCTCAAGTGAAGAACATACCTGGAATATATACTTAGTGTAGCTTTGGTTCAGTGTAGTCCCTCTTGCAGAGATGGCATTGCGGTGTGTGAATGCCCAGACTCGATGGACACTTCCTAGGCCCAGCCCCACATGTATGCCTGAGGTGGAATAGTAAACTATGCAATATTCAATCCGATTTGAATTATTCGTATTCTAAATCTAGAAGTAGATGTCTCAAGTGAAGAACATACCTGGAATATTTACTTAGTGTAGCTTTGGTTCAGTGTAGTCCCTCTTGTGGAGATGGCATTGCGGTGTGTGAAAGCCCAGACTCCATGGACACTTCCTAGGCACAGCCCCACATGTATGCCGGAGGTGGAATAGTAAACTATGCAATATTCAATCTGATCTGAATTATTCGTATTTTAAATCTAGAAGTAGATGTCTCAAGTGAAGAACATATCTGGAATATTTACTTAGTGCAGCTTTGGTTCAGTGTAGTCCTTGTGGAGATGGCATTGCGGTGTGTGAAAGCCCAGACTCCATGAACACTTCCTAGGCACACCCCACATGTATGCCGGAGGTGGAATAGTAAACTATGCAATATTCAATCCGATTTGAATTATTAGTATTTTAAATCTAGAAGTAGATGTCTCAAGTGAAGAACATACCTGGAATATTTACTTAGTGTAGCTTTGGTTCAGTGTAGTCCATGTTGTGGAGATGGCATTGCGGTGTGTGAAAGCCCAGACTCCATGGACACTTCCTAGGCACAGCCCCACATGTATGCCGGAGGTGGAATAGTAAACTATGCAATATTCAATCCGATTTGAATTATTGGTATTTTAAATCTAGAAGTAGATGTCTCAAGTGAAGAACATATCTGGAATATTTACTTAGTGTATCTTTGGTTCGGTGTAGTCCCTCTTGCGGAGATGGCATTGTGGTGTGTGAAAGCCCAGACTCCATGGACACTTCCTAGGCACAGCCCCACATGTATGCCGGAGGTGGGATAGTTAACTATGCAATATTGAATCCGATCTGAAATATTCTTATTCTAAATCTAGAAGTAGATGTCTCAAGTGAAGAACATACCTGGAATATTTACTTAGTGTAGCTTTGGTTCAGTGTAGTCCCTCTTGCAGAGATGGCATTGTGGTGTGTTAAAGCCCAGACTCCATTGACACTTCCTAGGCACAGCCCCACATGTATTTCAGAGATGGAATAGTAAACTATGCAATATTCAATCCGATTTGAATTATTCGTATTTATATCTAGAAGTATATGTCTCAAGTGAAGAAAATATCTGGAATATTTACTTAGTGTAGCTTTGGTTCAGTGTAGTCCCTCTTGTGGAGATGGCATTGCGGTGTGTGAAAGCCCAGACTCCATGAACACTTCCTAGGCACACCCCACATGTATGCCGGAGGTGGAATAGTAAACTATGCAATATTGAATCCGATCTGAATTATTCGTATTCTAAATCTAGAAGTAGATGTCTCAAGTGAAGAACATACCTGGAATATTTACTTAGTGTAGCTTTGGTTCAGTGTAATCCCTCTTGTGGAGATGGCATTGTGGTGTGTGAAAGCCCAGACTCCATGGACACTTCCTTGGCACAGCCCCACATGTATGCCGGAGGTGGAATAGTAATCTATGCAATATTCAATCCGACTTGAATTATTCGTATTCTAAATCTAGAAGTAGATGTCTCAAGTGAAGAACATACCTGGAATATTTACTTAGTGTAGCTTTGGTTCAGTGTAGTCCCTCTTGTGGAGATGGCATTGCGGTGTGTGAAAGCCGACTCCATGGACACTTCCTAGGCACACCCCACATGTATGCCGGAGGTGGAATAGTAAACTATGCAATATTCAATCCGATTTGAATTATTAGTATTCTTAATCTAGAAGTAGATGTCTCAAGTGAAGAACATACCTGGAATATTTACTTAGTGTAGCTTTGGTTCAGTGTAGTCCATGTTGTGGAGATGGCATTGCGGTGTGTGAAAGCCCAGACTCCATGGACACTTCCTAGGCACACCCCACATGTATGCCGGAGGTGGAATAGTAAACTATGCAATATTCAATCCGATTTGAATTATTCGTATTCTAATTCTAGAAGAAGATGTCTCAAGTGAAGAACATACCTGGAATATTTACTTAGTGTAGCTTTGGTTCAGTGTAATCCCTCTTGTGGAGATGGCATTGGGGTGTGTGAAAGCCCAGACTCCATGGACACTTCCTAGCCACAGCCCCACATGTATGCCGGAGGTGGAATAGTAATCTATGCAATATTCAATCCGATTTGAATTATTCGTATTCTAAATCTAGAATTAGATGTCTCAAGTGAAGAACATACCTGGAATATTTACTTACTGTAGCTTTGGTTCAGTGTAGTCCCTCTTGTGGAGATGGCATTGCGGTGTGTGAAAGCCCAGACTCCATGGACACTTCCTAGGCACACCCCACATGTATGCCGGAGGTGGAATAGTAAACTATGCAATATTCAATCCGATCTGAAATATTTGTATTCTAAATCTAGAAGTAGATGTCTCAAGTGAACAACATACCTGGAATATTTACTTAGTGTAGCTTTGGTTCAGTGTAGTCCCTCTTGTGGAGATGGCATTGTGGTGTGTGAAAGCCCAGACTCCATGGACACTTTCTAGGCACAGCCCCACATGTATGCCGGAGGTGGAATAGTAATCTATGCAATATTCAATCCGATTTGAATTATTCGTATTCTAAATCTAGAAGTAGATGTCTCAAGTGAAGAACATACCTGGAATATTTACTTAGTGTAGCTTTGGTTCAATGTAGTCCCTCTTGCAGAAATGGCATTGCGGTGTGTGAATGCCCAGACTCCATGGACACTTCCTAGGCCCAGCCCCACATGTTTGCCTGAGGTGGAATAGTAAACTATGCAATATTCAATCCGATTTGAATTATTCGTATTCTAAATCTAGAAGTAGATGTCTCAAGTGAAGAACATACCTGGAATATTTACTTAGTGTAGCTTTGGTTCAGTGTAGTCCCTCTTGTGGAGATGGCATTGCGGTGTGTGAAAGCCCAGACTCCATGGACACGTCCTAGGCACAGCCCCACATGAATGCCGAAGGTGGAATAGTAAACTATGCAATATTCAATCCGATCTGAATTATTCGTATTCTAAATCTAGAAGTAGATGTCTCAAGTGAAGAACATATCTCTAATATTTACTTAGTGCAGCTTTGGTTCAGTGTAGTCCTTGTGGAGATGGCATTGCAGTGTGTGAAAGCCCAGACTCCATGAACACTTCCTAGGCACACCCCACATGTATGCCGGAAATGGTATAGTAAACTATGCAATATTCAATCCGATTTGAATTATTAGTATTCTAAATCTAGAAGTAGATGTCTCAAGTGAAGAACATACCTGGAATTTTTACTTAGTGTAGCTTTGGTTCAGTGTAGTCCATGTTGTGGAGATGGCATTGCGGTGTGTGAAAGCCCAGACTCCATGGACACTTCCTAGGCACAGCCCCACATGTATGCCGGAGGTGGAATAGTAAACTATGCAATATTCAATCCGATTTTAATTATTCGTATTTTAAATCTAGAAGTAGATGTCTCAAGTGAAGAACATATCTGGAATATTTACTTAGTGTATCTTTGGTTCGGTGTAGTCCCTCTTGCAGAGATGGCATTGCGGTGTGTGAAAGCCCAGACTCCATGGACACTTCCTAGGCACAGCCCCACATGTATGCCGGAGGTGGGATAGTTAACTATGCAATATTGAATCCGATCTGAATTATTCTTATTCTAAATCTAGAAGTAGATGTCTCAAGTGAAGAACATACCTGGAATATTTACTTAGTGTAGCTTTGGTTCAGTGTAGTCCCTCTTGCGGAGATGGCATTGTGGTGTGTTAAAGCCCAGACTCCATTGACACTTCCTAGGCACAGCCCCACATGTATTTCAGAGATGGAATAGTAAACTATGCAATATTCAATCCGATTTGAATATTCGTATTTTATATCTAGAAGTATATTTCTCAAGTGAAGAACATATCTGGAATATTTACTTAGTGTAGCTTTGGTTCAGTGTAGTCCCTCTTGTGGAGATGGCATTGCGGTGTGTGAAAGCCCAGACTCCATGGACACTTCCTAGGCACACCCCACATGTATGCCGGAGGTGGAATAGTTAACTATGCAATATTCAATCCGATCTGAATTATTCGTATTCTAAATCTAGAAGTAGATGTCTCAAGTGAAGAACATACCTGGAATATTTACTTAGTGTAGCTTTGGTTCAGTGTAATCCCTCTTGTGGAGATGGCATTGGGGTGTGTGAAAGCCCAGACTCCATGGACACTTCCTAGCCACAGCCCCACATGTATGCCGGAGGTGGAATAGTAATCTATGCAATATTCAATCCGATTTGAATTATTCGTATTCTAAATTTAGAATTAGATGTCTCAAGTGAAGAACATACCTGGAATATTTACTTACTGTAGCTTTGGTTCAGTGTAGTCTCTCTTGTGGAGATGGCATTGCGGTGTGTGAAAGCCCAGACTCCATGGACACTTCCTAGGCACACCCCACATGTATGCCGGAGGTGGAATAGTAAACTATGCAATATTCAATCCTATCTGAAATATTTGTGTTCTAAATCTAGAAGTAGATGTCTCAAGTGAACAACATACCTGGAATATTTACTTAGTGTAGCTTTGGTTCAGTGTAGTCCCTCTTGTGGAGCTGGCATTGTGGTGTGTGAAAGCCCAGACTCCATGGACACTTCCTAGGCACAGCCCCACATGTATGCCGGAGGTGGAATAGTAATCTATGCAATATTCAATCCGATTTGAATTATTCGTATTCTAAATCTAGAAGTAGATGTCTCAAGTGAAGAACATACCTGGAATATTTACTTAGTGTAGCTTTGGTTCAGTGTAGTCCCTCTTGCAGAGATGGCATTGCGGTGTGTGAATGCCCAGACTCCATGGACACTTCCTAGGCCCAGCCCCACATGTTTGCCTGAGGTGGAATAGTAAACTATGCAATATTCAATCCGATTTGAATTATTCGTATTCTAAATCTAGAAGTAGATGTCTCAAGTGAAGAACATACCTGGAATATTTACTTAGTGTAGCTTTGGTTCAGTGTAGTCCCTCTTGTGGAGATGGCATTGCGGTGTGTGAAAGCCCAGACTCCATGGACACGTCCTAGGCACAGCCCCACATGAATGCCGGAGGTGGAATAGTAAACTATGCAATATTCAATCCGATCTGAATTATTCGTATTCTAAATCTAGAAGTAGATGTCTCAAGTGAAGAACATATCTGGAATATTTACTTAGTGCAGCTTTGGTTCAGTGTAGTCCTTGTGGAGATGGCATTGCAGTGTGTGAAAGCCCAGACTCCATGAACACTTCCTAGGCACACCCCACATGTATGCCGGAGGTGGTATAGTAAACTATGCAATATTCAATCCGATTTGAATTATTAGTATTCTAAATCTAGAAGTAGATGTCTCAAGTGAAGAACATACCTGGAATATTTACTTAGTGTAGCTTTGGTTCAGTGTAGTCCATGTTGTGGAGATGGCATTGCGGTGTGTGAAAGCCCAGACTCCATGGACACTTCCTAGGCCAGCCCCACATGTATGCCGGAGGTGGAATAGTAAACTATGCAATATTCAATCCGATTTGAATTATTCGTATTTTAAATCTAGAAGTAGATGTCTCAAGTGAAGAACATATCTGGAATATTTACTTAGTGTATCTTTGGTTCGGTGTAGTCCCTCTTGCGGAGATGGCATTGTGGTGTGTGAAAGCCCAGACTCCATGGACACTTCCTAGGCACAGCCCCACATGTATGCCGGAGGTGGGATAGTTAACTATGCAATATTGAATCCGATCTGAATTATTCTTATTCTAAATCTAGAAGTAGATGTCTCAAGTGAAGAACATACCTGGAATATTTACTTAGTGTAGCTTTGCTTCAGTGTAGTCCCTCTTGCGGAGATGGCATTGTGGTGTGTTAAAGCCCAGACTCCATTGACACTTCCAAGGCACAGCCCCACATGTGTTTCAGAGCTGGAATAGTAAACTATGCAATATTCAATCCGATTTGAATTATTCGTATTTATATCTAGAAGTATATGTCTCAAGTGAAGAACATATCTGGAATATTTACTTAGTGTAGCTTTGGTTCAGTGTAGTCCCTCTTGTGGAGATGGCATTGCGGTGTGTGAAAGCCCAGACTCCATGGACACTTCCTTGGCAAACCCCATATGTATGCCGGAGGTGGAATAGTAAACTATGCAATATTCAATCCGATCTGAATTATTCGTATTCTAAATCTAGAAGTAGATGTCTCAAGTGAAGAACATACCTGGAATATTTACTTAGTGTAGCTTTGGTTCAGTGTAATCCCTCTTGTGGAGATGGCATTGTGGTGTGTGAAAGCCCAGACTCCATTGACACTTCCTAGGCACAGCCCCACATGCATGCCGGAGGTGGAATAGTAATCTATGCAATATTCAATCCGATTTGAATTATTCGTATTCTAAATCTAGAAGTAGATGTCTCAAGTGAAGAACATACCTGGAATGTTTACTTAGTGTAGCTTTGGTTCAGTGTAGTCCCTCTTGTGGAGATTGCATTGCGGTGTGTGAAAGCCGACTCCATGGACACTTCCTAGGCACACCCCACATGTATGCCGGAGGTGGAATAGTAAACTATGCAATATTCAATCCGATTTGAATTATTAGTATTCTAAATCTAGAAGTAGATGTCTCAAGTGAAGAACATACCTGGAATATTTACTTAGTGTAGCTTTGGTTCAGTGTAGTCCATGTTGTGGAGATGGCATTGCGGTGTGTGAAAGCCCAGACTCCATGGACACTTCCTAGGCACAGCCCCACATGTATGCCGGAGGTGGAATAGTAAACTATGCAATATTCAATCCGATTTGAATTATTCGTATTTTAACTCTAGAAGTAGATGTCTCAAGTGAAGAACATATCTGGAATATTTACTTAGTGTATCTTTGGTTCGGTGTAGTCCCTCTTGCGGAGATGGCATTGTGGTGTGTGCAAGCCCAGACTCCATGGACACTTCCTAGGCACAGCCCCACATGTATGCCGGAGGTGGGATAGTTAAATATGCAATATTGATTCCGATCTGAATTATTCGTATTCTAAATCTAGAAGTAGATGTCTCAAGTGAAGAACATACCTGGAATATTTACTTAGTGTAGCTTTTGTTCAGTGTAGTCGCTCTTGCGGAGATGGCATTGTGGTGTGTTAAAGCCCAGACTCCATGGACACTTCCTAGGCACAGCCCCACATGTATGCCGGAGGTGGAATAGTAATCTATGCAATATTCAATCCGATTTGAATTATTCGTATTCTAAATCTAGAAGTAGATGTCTCAAGTGAAGAACATACCTGGAATATTTACTTAGTGTAGCTTTGGTTCAGTGTATTCCCTCTTGCGGAGATGGCATTGCGGTGTGTGAAAGCCCAGACTCCATGGACACTTCCTAGGCACACCCCACATGTATGCCGGAGGTGGAATAGTAAACTATGCAATATTCAATCCGATCTGAATTATTTGTATTCTAAATCTAGAAGTAGATGTCTCAAGTGAACAACATACCTGGAATATTTACTTAGTGTAGCTTTGGTTCAGTGTAGTCCCTCTTGTGGAGATGGCATTGCGGTGTGTGAAAGCCGAGACTCCATGGACACTTCCTAGGCACAGCTCCACATGTATGCCGGAGGTTGGATAGTAAACTATGCAATATTCAATCCGATCTTTCTTATTCGTATTCTAATCTAGATGTAGATGTCTCAAGTGAAGAACATACCTGGAATATTTACTTAGTGTAGCTTTGGTTCAGTGTAGTCCCTCTTGCAGAGATGGCATTGCGGTGTGTGAAAGCCCAGACTCCATGGACACTTCCTAGGAACAGCCCCATGTGTATGCCGGAGGTGGAATAGTAATCTATGCAATATTCAATCCGATCTGACTTATTCGTATTCTAAATCTAGAAGTAGATGTCTCAAGTGAAGAAAATACCTGGAATATTTACTTAGTGTAGCTTTGGTTCAGTGTAGTCCCTCTTTGTGTGGATGGCATTGGGGTGTGTGAAAGCCCAGACACCATGGACACTTCCTAGGCGCAGCCCCACATGTATGCCGGCGGTGGAATAGTAAACTATGCAATATTCAATCCGATCTGAATTATTCGTATTCTAAATCTAGAAGTAGATGTCTCAAGTGAAGAACATACCTGAAATATTTGCTTAGTGTAGCTTTGGTTCAGTGTAGCCCCTCTTGTGGAGATGGCATTGCGGTGTGTGAAAGCCCAGACTCCATGGACACTTCCTAGGCACAGCCCCACATGTATGCCGGAGGTGGAATAGTAAACTATGCAATATTCAATCCGATCTGAATTATTCGTATTCTAAATCTAGAAGTAGATGTCTCAAGTGAAGAACATATCTGGAATATTTACTTAGTGCAGCTTTGGTTCAGTGTAGTCCTTCTTGTGGAGATGGCATTGTGGTGTGTGAAAGCCCAGACTCCATGGACACTTCCTAGGCACAGCCCCACATGTATGCCGGAGGTGGAATAGTAATCTATGCAATATTCAATCCGATTTGAATTATTCGTATTCTAAATCTAGAAGTAGATGTCTCAAGTGAAGAACATATCTGGAATATTTACTTAGTGCAGCTTTGGTTCAGTGTAGTCCTTGTGGAGATGGCATTGCGGTGTGTGAAAGCCCAGACTCCATGAACACTTCCTAGGCACACCCCACATGTATGCCGGAGGTGGGATAGTTAACTATGCAATATTGATTCCGATCTGAAATATTCGTATTTTTAATCTAGAAGTAGATGTCTCAAGTGAAGAACATACCTGGAATATTTACTTAGTGTAGCTTTGGTTCAGTGTAGTCCCTCTTGCGGAGATGGCATTGTGGTGTGTTAAAGCCCAGACTCCATTGACACTTCCTAGGCACAGCCCCACATGTATTTTAGAGATGGAATAGTAAACTCTGCAATATTCAATCCGATTTGAATTATTCGTATTCTATATCTAGAAGTATATGTCTCAAGTGAAGAACATATCTGGAATATTTACTTAGTGTAGCTTTGGTTCAGTGTAGTCCCTCTTGTGGAGATGGCATTGCGGTGTGTGAAAGCCCAGACTCCATGGACACTTCCTAGGCACACCCCACATGTATGCCGGAGGTGGAATAGTAAACTATGCAATATTCAATCCGATCTGAATTATTCGTATTCTAAATCTAGAAGTAGATGTCTCAAGTGAAGAACATACCTGGAATATTTACTTAGTGTAGCTTTGGTTCAGTGTAGTCCCTCTTGTGGAGATGGCATTGGGGTGTGTGAAAGCCCAGACTCCATGGACACTTCCTAGCCACAGCCCCACATGTATGCGGGAGGTGGAATAGTAATCTATGCAATATTCAATCCGATTTGAATTATTCGTATTCTAAATCTAGAATTAGATGTCTCAAGTGAAGAACATACCTGGAATATTTACTTAGTGTAGCTTTGGTTCAGTGTAGTCCCTCTTGTGGAGATGGCATTGCAGTGTGTGAAAGCCCAG
This sequence comes from Amblyomma americanum, assembly GCF_052857255.1. Classification (NCBI taxonomy): domain Eukaryota; kingdom Metazoa; phylum Arthropoda; class Arachnida; order Ixodida; family Ixodidae; genus Amblyomma; species Amblyomma americanum. The sequence continues at coordinate 175,427,387 of NC_135502.1, forward strand.
ACTCCATGGACACTTCCTAGGCACACCCCACATGTATGCCGGAGGTGGAATAGTAAACTATGCAATATTCAATCCGATCTGAATTATTTGTATTCTAAATCTAGAAGTAGATGTCTCAAGTGAACAACATACCTGGAATATTTACTTAGTGTAGCTTTGGTTCAGTGTAGTCCCTCTTGTGGAGATGGCATTGTGGTGTGTGAAAGCCCAGACTCCATGGACACTTCCTAGGCACAGCCCCACATGTATGCCGGAGGTGGAATAGTAATCTATGCAATATTCAATCCGATTTGAATTATTCGTATTCTAAATCTAGAAGTAGATGTCTCAAGTGAAGAACATACCTGGAATATATACTTAGTGTAGCTTTGGTTCAGTGTAGTCCCTCTTGCAGAGATGGCATTGCGGTGTGTGAATGCCCAGACTCGATGGACACTTCCTAGGCCCAGCCCCACATGTATGTCTGAGGTGGAATAGTAAACTATGCAATATTCAATCCGATTTGAATTATTCGTATTCTAAATCTAGAAGTAGATGTCTCAAGTGAAGAACATACCTGGAATATTTACTTAGTGTAGCTTTGGTTCAGTGTAGTCCCTCTTGTGGAGATGGCATTGCGGTGTGTGAAAGCCCAGACTCCATGGACACTTCCTAGGCACAGCCCCACATGTATGCCGGAGGTGGAATAGTAAACTATGCAATATTCAATCTGATCTGAATTATTCGTATTCTAAATCTAGAAGTAGATGTCTCAAGTGAAGAACATATCTGGAATATTTACTTAGTGCAGCTTTGGTTCAGTGTAGTCCTTGTGGAGATGGCATTGCGGTGTGTGAAAGCCCAGACTCCATGAACACTTCCTAGGCACACCCCACATGTATGCCGGAGGTGGAATAGTAAACTATGCAATATTCAATCCGATTTGAATTATTAGTATTTTAAATCTAGAAGTAGATGTCTCAAGTGAAGAACATACCTGGAATATTTACTTAGTGTAGCTTTGGTTCAGTGTAGTCCATGTTGTGGAGATGGCATTGCGGTGTGTGAAAGCCCAGACTCCATGGACACTTCCTAGGCACAGCCCCACATGTATGCCGGAGGTGGAATAGTAAACTATGCAATATTCAATCCGATTTGAATTATTGGTATTTTAAATCTAGAAGTAGATGTCTCAAGTGAAGAACATATCTGGAATATTTACTTAGTGTATCTTTGGTTCGGTGTAGTCCCTCTTGCGGAGATGGCATTGTGGTGTGTGAAAGCCCAGACTCCATGGACACTTCCTAGGCACAGCCCCACATGTATGCCGGAGGTGGGATAGTTAACTATGCAATATTGAATCCGATCTGAATTATTCTTATTCTAAATCTAGAAGTAGATGTCTCAAGTGAAGAACATACCTGGAATATTTACTTAGTGTAGCTTTGGTTCAGTGTAGTCCCTCTTGCGGAGATGGCATTGTGGTGTGTTAAAGCCCAGACTCCATTGACACTTCCTAGGCACAGCCCCACATGTATTTCAGAGATAGAATAGTAAACTATGCAATATTCAATCCGATTTGAATTATTCGTATTTATATCTAGAAGTATATGTCTCAAGTGAAGAAAATATCTGGAATATTTACTTAGTGTAGCTTTGGTTCAGTGTAGTCCCTCTTGTGGAGATGGCATTGCGGTGTGTGAAAGCCCAGACTCCATGAACACTTCCTAGGCACACCCCACATGTATGCCGGAGGTGGAATAGTAAACTATGCAATATTGAATCCGATCTGAAATATTCGTATTCTAAATCTAGAAGTAGATGTCTCAAGTGAAGAACATACCTGGAATATTTACTTAGTGTAGCTTTGGTTCAGTGTAATCCCTCTTGTGGAGATGGCATTGTGGTGTGTGAAAGCCCAGACTCCATGGACACTTCCTTGGCACAGCCCCACATGTATGCCGGAGGTGGAATAGTAATCTATGCAATATTCAATCCGACTTGAATTATTCGTATTCTAAATCTAGAAGTAGATGTCTCAAGTGAAGAACATACCTGGAATATTTACTTAGTGTAGCTTTGGTTCAGTGTAGTCCCTCTTGTGGAGATGGCATTGCGGTGTGTGAAAGCCGACTCCATGGACACTTCCTAGGCACACCCCACATGTATGCCGGAGGTGGAATAGTAAACTATGCAATATTCAATCCGATTTGAATTATTAGTATTCTTAATCTAGAAGTAGATGTCTCAAGTGAAGAACATACCTGGAATATTTACTTAGTGTAGCTTTGGTTCAGTGTAGTCCATGTTGTGGAGATGGCATTGCGGTGTGTGAAAGCCCAGACTCCATGGACACTTCCTAGGCACACCCCACATGTATGCCGGAGGTGGAATAGTAAACTATGCAATATTCAATCCGATCTGAATTATTCGTATTCTAATTCTAGAAGTAGATGTCTCAAGTGAAGAACATACCTGGAATATTTACTTAGTGTAGCTTTGGTTCAGTGTAATCCCTCTTGTGGAGATGGCATTGGGGTGTGTGAAAGCCCAGACTCCATGGACACTTCCTAGCCACAGCCCCACATGTATGCCGGAGGTGGAATAGTAATCTATGCAATATTCAATCCGATTTGAATTATTCGTATTCTAAATCTAGAATTAGATGTCTCAAGTGAAGAACATACCTGGAATATTTACTTACTGTAGCTTTGGTTCAGTGTAGTCCCTCTTGTGGAGATGGCATGGCGGTGTGTGAAAGCCCAGACTCCATGGACACTTCCTAGGCACACCCCACATGTATGCCGGAGGTGGAATAGTAAACTATGCAATATTCAATCCGATCTGAAATATTTGTATTCTAAATCTAGAAGTAGATGTCTCAAGTGAACAACATACCTGGAATATTTACTTAGTGTAGCTTTGGTTCAGTGTAGTCCCTCTTGCAGAAATGGCATTGCGGTGTGTGAATGCCCAGACTCCATGGACACTTCATAGGCCCAGCCCCACATGTTTGCCTGAGGTGGAATAGTAAACTATGCAATATTCAATCCGATTTGAATTATTCGTATTCTAAATCTAGAAGTAGATGTCTCAAGTGAAGAACATACCTGGAATATTTACTTAGTGTAGCTTTGGTTCAGTGTAGTCCCTCTTGTGGAGATGGCATTGCGGTGTGTGAAAGCCCAGACTCCATGGACACGTCCTAGGCACAGCCCCACATGAATGCCGAAGGTGGAATAGTAAACTATGCAATATTCAATCCGATCTGAATTATTCGTATTCTAAATCTAGAAGTAGATGTCTCAAGTGAAGAACATATCTCTAATATTTACTTAGTGCAGCTTTGGTTCAGTGTAGTCCTTGTGGAGATGGCATTGCAGTGTGTGAAAGCCCAGACTCCATGAACACTTCCTAGGCACACCCCACATGTATGCCGGAAATGGTATAGTAAACTATGCAATATTCAATCCGATTTGAATTATTAGTATTCTAAATCTAGAAGTAGATGTCTCAAGTGAAGAACATACCTGGAATTTTTACTTAGTGTAGCTTTGGTTCAGTGTAGTCCATGTTGTGGAGATGGCATTGCGGTGTGTGAAAGCCCAGACTCCATGGACACTTCCTAGGCACAGCCCCACATGTATGCCGGAGGTGGAATAGTAAACTATGCAATATTCAATCCGAATTTAATTATTCGTATTTTAAATCTAGAAGTAGATGTCTCAAGTGAAGAACATATCTGGAATATTTACTTAGTGTATCTTTGGTTCGGTGTAGTCCCTCTTGCAGAGATGGCATTGTGGTGTGTGAAAGCCCAGACTCCATGGACACTTCCTAGGCACAGCCCCACATGTATGCCGGAGGTGGGATAGTTAACTATGCAATATTGAATCCGATCTGAATTATTCTTATTCTAAATCTAGAAGTAGATGTCTCAAGTGAAGAACATACCTGGAATATTTACTTAGTGTAGCTTTGGTTCAGTGTAGTCCCTCTTGCGGAGATGGCATTGTGGTGTGTTAAAGCCCAGACTCCATTGACACTTCCTAGGCACAGCCCCACATGTATTTCAGAGATGGAATAGTAAACTATGCAATATTCAATCCGATTTGAATATTCGTATTTTATATCTAGAAGTATATGTCTCAAGTGAAGAACATACCTGGAATATTTACTTAGTGTAGCTTTGGTTCAGTGTAGTCCCTCTTGTGGAGCTGGCATTGTGGTGTGTGAAAGCCCAGACTCCATGGACACTTCCTAGGCACAGCCCCACATGTATGCCGGAGGTGGAATAGTAATCTATGCAATATTCAATCCGATTTGAATTATTCGTATTCTAAATCTAGAAGTAGATGTCTCAAGTGAAGAACATACCTGGAATATTTACTTAGTGTAGCTTTGGTTCAGTGTAGTCCCTCTTGCAGAGATGGCATTGCGGTGTGTGAATGCCCAGACTCCATGGACACTTCCTAGGCCCAGCCCCACATGTTTGCCTGAGGTGGAATAGTAAACTATGCAATATTCAATCCGATTTGAATTATTCGTATTCTAAATCTAGAAGTAGATGTCTCAAGTGAAGAACATACCTGGAATATTTACTTAGTGTAGCTTTGGTTCAGTGTAGTCCCTCTTGTGGAGATGGCATTGCGGTGTGTGAAAGCCCAGACTCCATGGACACGTCCTAGGCACAGCCCCACATGAATGCCGGAGGTGGAATAGTAAACTATGCAATATTCAATCCGATCTGAATTATTCGTATTCTAAATCTAGAAGTAGATGTCTCAAGTGAAGAACATATCTGGAATATTTACTTAGTGCAGCTTTGGTTCAGTGTAGTCCTTGTGGAGATGGCATTGCAGTGTGTGAAAGCCCAGACTCCATGAACACTTCCTAGGCACACCCCACATGTATGCCGGAGGTGGTATAGTAAACTATGCAATATTCAATCCGATCTGAATTATTCGTATTCTAAATCTAGAAGTAGATGTCTCAAGTGAAGAACATACCTGGAATATTTACTTAGTGTAGCTTTGGTTCAGTGTAGTCCATGTTGTGGAGATGGCATTGCGGTGTGTGAAAGCCCAGACTCCATGGACACTTCCTAGGCCAGCCCCACATGTATGCCGGAGGTGGAATAGTAAACTATGCAATATTCAATCCGATTTGAATTATTCGTATTTTAAATCTAGAAGTAGATGTCTCAAGTGAAGAACATATCTGGAATATTTACTTAGTGTATCTTTGGTTCGGTGTAGTCCCTCTTGCGGAGATGGCATTGTGGTGTGTGAAAGCCCAGACTCCATGGACACTTCCTAGGCACAGCCCCACATGTATGCCGGAGGTGGGATAGTTAACTATGCAATATTGAATCCGATCTGAATTATTCTTATTCTAAATCTAGAAGTAGATGTCTCAAGTGAAGAACATACCTGGAATATTTACTTAGTGTAGCTTTGGTTCAGTGTAGTCCCTCTTGCGGAGATGGCATTGTGGTGTGTTAAAGCCCAGACTCCATTGACACTTCCAAGGCACAGCCCCACATGTGTTTCAGAGATGGAATAGTAAACTATGCAATATTCAATCCGATTTGAATTATTCGTATTTATATCTAGAAGTATATGTCTCAAGTGAAGAACATATCTGGAATATTTACTTAGTGTAGCTTTGGTTCAGTGTAGTCCCTCTTGTGGAGATGGCATTGCGGTGTGTGAAAGCCCAGACTCCATGGACACTTCCTAGGCAAACCCCATATGTATGCCGGAGGTGGAATAGTAAACTATGCAATATTCAATCCGATCTGAATTATTCGTATTCTAAATCTAGAAGTAGATGTCTCAAGTGAAGAACATACCTGGAATATTTACTTAGTGTAGCTTTGGTTCAGTGTAATCCCTCTTGTGGAGATGGCATTGTGGTGTGTGAAAGCCCAGACTCCATTGACACTTCCTAGGCACAGCCCCACATGCATGCCGGAGGTGGAATAGTAATCTATGCAATATTCAATCCGATTTGAATTATTCGTATTCTAAATCTAGAAGTAGATGTCTCAAGTGAAGAACATACCTGGAATGTTTACTTAGTGTAGCTTTGGTTCAGTGTAGTCCCTCTTGTGGAGATTGCATTGCGGTGTGTGAAAGCCGACTCCATGGACACTTCCTAGGCACACCCCACATGTATGCCGGAGGTGGAATAGTAAACTATGCAATATTCAATCCGATTTGAATTATTAGTATTCTAAATCTAGAAGTAGATGTCTCAAGTGAAGAACATACCTGGAATATTTACTTAGTGTAGCTTTGGTTCAGTGTAGTCCATGTTGTGGAGATGGCATTGCGGTGTGTGAAAGCCCAGACTCCATGGACACTTCCTAGGCACAGCCCCACATGTATGCCGGAGGTGGAATAGTAAACTATGCAATATTCAATCCGATTTGAATTATTCGTATTTTAAATCTAGAAGTAGATGTCTCAAGTGAAGAACATATCTGGAATATTTACTTAGTGTATCTTTGGTTCGGTGTAGTCCCTCTTGCGGAGATGGCATTGTGGTGTGTGCAAGCCCAGACTCCATGGACACTTCCTAGGCACAGCCCCACATGTATGCCGGAGGTGGGATAGTTAAATATGCAATATTGATTCCGATCTGAATTATTCGTATTCTAAATCTAGAAGTAGATGTCTCAAGTGAAGAACATACCTGGAATATTTACTTAGTGTAGCTTTTGTTCAGTGTAGTCGCTCTTGCGGAGATGGCATTGTGGTGTGTTAAAGCCCAGACTCCATGGACACTTCCTAGGCACAGCCCCACATGTATGCCGGAGGTGGAATAGTAATCTATGCAATATTCAATCCGATTTGAATTATTCGTATTCTAAATCTAGAAGTAGATGTCTCAAGTGAAGAACATACCTGGAATATTTACTTAGTGTAGCTTTGGTTCAGTGTATTCCCTCTTGCGGAGATGGCATTGCGGTGTGTGAAAGCCCAGACTCCATGGACACTTCCTAGGCACACCCCACATGTATGCCGGAGGTGGAATAGTAAACTATGCAATATTCAATCCGATCTGAATTATTTGTATTCTAAATCTAGAAGTAGATGTCTCAAGTGAACAACATACCTGGAATATTTACTTAGTGTAGCTTTGGTTCAGTGTAGTCCCTCTTGTGGAGATGGCATTGCGGTGTGTGAAAGCCCAGACTCCATGGACACTTCCTAGGCACAGCTCCACATGTATGCCGGAGGTTGGATAGTAAACTATGCAATATTCAATCCGATCTTTCTTATTCGTATTCTAATCTAGATGTAGATGTCTCAAGTGAAGAACATACCTGGAATATTTACTTAGTGTAGCTTTGGTTCAGTGTAGTCCCTCTTGCAGAGATGGCATTGCGGTGTGTGAAAGCCCAGACTCCATGGACACTTCCTAGGAACAGCCCCATGTGTATGCCGGAGGTGGAATAGTAATCTATGCAATATTCAATCTGATCTGACTTATTCGTATTCTAAATCTAGAAGTAGATGTCTCAAGTGAAGAAAATACCTGGAATATTTACTTAGTGTAGCTTTGGTTCAGTGTAGTCCCTCTTTGTGTGGATGGCATTGGGGTGTGTGAAAGCCCAGACACCATGGACACTTCCTAGGCGCAGCCCCACATGTATGCCGGCGGTGGAATAGTAAACTATGCAATATTCAATCCGATCTGAATTATTCGTATTCTAAATCTAGAAGTAGATGTCTCAAGTGAAGAACATACCTGAAATATTTGCTTAGTGTAGCTTTGGTTCAGTGTAGCCCCTCTTGTGGAGATGGCATTGCGGTGTGTGAAAGCCCAGACTCCATGGACACTTCCTAGGCACAGCCCCACATGTATGCCGGAGGTGGAATAGTAAACTATGCAATATTCAATCCGATCTGAATTATTCGTATTCTAAATCTAGAAGTAGATGTCTCAAGTGAAGAACATATCTGGAATATTTACTTAGTGCAGCTTTGGTTCAGTGTAGTCCTTCTTGTGGAGATGGCATTGTGGTGTGTGAAAGCCCAGACTCCATGGACACTTCCTAGGCACAGCCCCACATGTATGCCGGAGGTGGAATAGTAATCTATGCAATATTCAATCCGATTTGAATTATTCGTATTCTAAATCTAGAAGTAGATGTCTCAAGTGAAGAACATATCTGGAATATTTACTTAGTGCAGCTTTGGTTCAGTGTAGTCCTTGTGGAGATGGCATTGCGGTGTGTGAAAGCCCAGACTCCATGAACACTTCCTAGGCACACCCCACATGTATGCCGGAGGTGGGATAGTTAACTATGCAATATTGATTCCGATCTGAAATATTCGTATTTTTAATCTAGAAGTAGATGTCTCAAGTGAAGAACATACCTGGAATATTTACTTAGTGTAGCTTTGGTTCAGTGTAGTCCCTCTTGCGGAGATGGCATTGTGGTGTGTTAAAGCCCAGACTCCATTGACACTTCCTAGGCACAGCCCCACATGTATTTTAGAGATGGAATAGTAAACTCTGCAATATTCAATCCGATTTGAATTATTCGTATTCTATATCTAGAAGTATATGTCTCAAGTGAAGAACATATCTGGAATATTTACTTAGTGTAGCTTTGGTTCAGTGTAGTCCCTCTTGTGGAGATGGCATTGCGGTGTGTGAAAGCCCAGACTCCATGGACACTTCCTAGGCACACCCCACATGTATGCCGGAGGTGGAATAGTAAACTATGCAATATTCAATCCGATCTGAATTATTCGTATTCTAAATCTAGAAGTAGATGTCTCAAGTGAAGAACATACCTGGAATATTTACTTAGTGTAGCTTTGGTTCAGTGTAGTCCCTCTTGTGGAGATGGCATTGGGGTGTGTGAAAGCCCAGACTCCATGGACACTTCCTAGCCACAGCCCCACATGTATGCGGGAGGTGGAATAGTAATCTATGCAATATTCAATCCGATTTGAATTATTCGTATTCTAAATCTAGAATTAGATGTCTCAAGTGAAGAACATACCTGGAATATTTACTTAGTGTAGCTTTGGTTCAGTGTAGTCCCTCTTGTGGAGATGGCATTGCAGTGTGTGAAAGCCCAGACTCCATGGACACTTCCTAGGCACACCCCACATGTATGCCGGAGGTGGAATAGTAAACTATGCAATATTCAATCCGATCTGAATTATTTGTATTCTAAATCTAGAAGTAGATGTCTCAAGTGAACAACATACCTGGAATATTTACTTAGTGTAGCTTTGGTTCAGTGTAGTCCCTCTTGTGGAGATGGCATTGTGGTGTGTGAAAGTCCAGACTCCATGGACACTTCCTAGGCACAGCCCCACATGTATGCCGGAGGTGGAATAGTAATCTATGCAATATTCAATCCGATTTGAATTATTCGTATTCTAAATCTAGAAGTAGATGTCTCAAGTGAAGAACATACCTGGAATATATACTTAGTGTAGCTTTGGTTCAGTGTAGTCCCTCTTGCAGAGATGGCATTGCGGTGTGTGAATGCCCAGACTCGATGGACACTTCCTAGGCCCAGCCCCACATGTATGTCTGAGGTGGAATAGTAAACTATGCAATATTCAATCCGATTTGAATTATTCGTATTCTAAATCTAGAAGTAGATGTCTCAAGTGAAGAACATACCTGGAATATTTACTTAGTGTAGCTTTGGTTCAGTGTAGTCCCTCTTGTGGAGATGGCATTGCGGTGTGTGAAAGCCCAGACTCCATGGACACTTCCTAGGCACAGCCCCACATGTATGCCGGAGGTGGAATAGTAAACTATGCAATATTCAATCTGATCTGAATTATTCGTATTCTAAATCTAGAAGTAGATGTCTCAAGTGAAGAACATATCTGGAATATTTACTTAGTGCAGCTTTGGTTCAGTGTAGTCCTTGTGGAGATGGCATTGCGGTGTGTGAAAGCCCAGACTCCATGAACACTTCCTAGGCACACCCCACATGTATGCCGGAGGTGGAATAGTAAACTATGCAATATTCAATCCGATTTGAATTATTAGTATTTTAAATCTAGAAGTAGATGTCTCAAGTGAAGAACATACCTGGAATATTTACTTAGTGTAGCTTTGGTTCAGTGTAGTCCATGTTGTGGAGATGGCATTGCGGTGTGTGAAAGCCCAGACTCCATGGACACTTCCTAGGCACAGCCCCACATGTATGCCGGAGGTGGAATAGTAAACTATGCAATATTCAATCCGATTTGAATTATTGGTATTTTAAATCTAGAAGTAGATGTCTCAAGTGAAGAACATATCTGGAATATTTACTTAGTGTATCTTTGGTTCGGTGTAGTCCCTCTTGCGGAGATGGCATTGTGGTGTGTGAAAGCCCAGACTCCATGGACACTTCCTAGGCACAGCCCCACATGTATGCCGGAGGTGGGATAGTTAACTATGCAATATTGAATCCGATCTGAATTATTCTTATTCTAAATCTAGAAGTAGATGTCTCAAGTGAAGAACATACCTGGAATATTTACTTAGTGTAGCTTTGGTTCAGTGTAGTCCCTCTTGCGGAGATGGCATTGTGGTGTGTTAAAGCCCAGACTCCATTGACACTTCCTAGGCACAGCCCCACATGTATTTCAGAGATAGAATAGTAAACTATGCAATATTCAATCCGATTTGAATTATTCGTATTTATATCTAGAAGTATATGTCTCAAGTGAAGAAAATATCTGGAATATTTACTTAGTGTAGCTTTGGTTCAGTGTAGTCCCTCTTGTGGAGATGGCATTGCGGTGTGTGAAAGCCCAGACTCCATGAACACTTCCTAGGCACACCCCACATGTATGCCGGAGGTGGAATAGTAAACTATGCAATATTGAATCCGATCTGAAATATTCGTATTCTAAATCTAGAAGTAGATGTCTCAAGTGAAGAACATACCTGGAATATTTACTTAGTGTAGCTTTGGTTCAGTGTAATCCCTCTTGTGGAGATGGCATTGTGGTGTGTGAAAGCCCAGACTCCATGGACACTTCCTTGGCACAGCCCCACATGTATGCCGGAGGTGGAATAGTAATCTATGCAATATTCAATCCGACTTGAATTATTCGTATTCTAAATCTAGAAGTAGATGTCTCAAGTGAAGAACATACCTGGAATATTTACTTAGTGTAGCTTTGGTTCAGTGTAGTCCCTCTTGTGGAGATGGCATTGCGGTGTGTGAAAGCCGACTCCATGGACACTTCCTAGGCACACCCCACATGTATGCCGGAGGTGGAATAGTAAACTATGCAATATTCAATCCGATTTGAATTATTAGTATTCTTAACCTAGAAGTAGATGTCTCAAGTGAAGAACATACCTGGAATATTTACTTAGTGTAGCTTTGGTTCAGTGTAGTCCATGTTGTGGAGATGGCATTGCGGTGTGTGAAAGCCCAGACTCCATGGACACTTCCTAGGCACACCCCACATGTATGCCGGAGGTGGAATAGTAAACTATGCAATATTCAATCCGATCTGAATTATTCGTATTCTAATTCTAGAAGTAGATGTCTCAAGTGAAGAACATACCTGGAATATTTACTTAGTGTAGCTTTGGTTCAGTGTAATCCCTCTTGTGGAGATGGCATTGGGGTGTGTGAAAGCCCAGACTCCATGGACACTTCCTAGCCACAGCCCCACATGTATGCCGGAGGTGGAATAGTAATCTATGCAATATTCAATCCGATTTGAATTATTCGTATTCTAAATCTAGAATTAGATGTCTCAAGTGAAGAACATACCTGGAATATTTACTTACTGTAGCTTTGGTTCAGTGTAGTCCCTCTTGTGGAGATGGCATGGCGGTGTGTGAAAGCCCAGACTCCATGGACACTTCCTAGGCACACCCCACATGTATGCCGGAGGTGGAATAGTAAACTATGCAATATTCAATCCGATCTGAAATATTTGTATTCTAAATCTAGAAGTAGATGTCTCAAGTGAACAACATACCTGGAATATTTACTTAGTGTAGCTTTGGTTCAGTGTAGTCCCTCTTGCAGAAATGGCATTGCGGTGTGTGAATGCCCAGACTCCATGGACACTTCCTAGGCCCAGCCCCACATGTTTGCCTGAGGTGGAATAGTAAACTATGCAATATTCAATCCGATTTGAATTATTCGTATTCTAAATCTAGAAGTAGATGTCTCAAGTGAAGAACATACCTGGAATATTTACTTAGTGTAGCTTTGGTTCAGTGTAGTCCCTCTTGTGGAGATGGCATTGCGGTGTGTGAAAGCCCAGACTCCATGGAAACGTCCTAGGCACAGCCCCACATGAATGCCGAAGGTGGAATAGTAAACTATGCAATATTCAATCCGATCTGAATTATTCGTATTCTAAATCTAGAAGTAGATGTCTCAAGTGAAGAACATATCTCTAATATTTACTTAGTGCAGCTTTGGTTCAGTGTAGTCCTTGTGGAGATGGCATTGCAGTGTGTGAAAGCCCAGACTCCATGAACACTTCCTAGGCACACCCCACATGTATGCCGGAAATGGTATAGTAAACTATGCAATATTCAATCCGATTTGAATTATTAGTATTCTAAATCTAGAAGTAGATGTCTCAAGTGAAGAACATACCTGGAATTTTTACTTAGTGTAGCTTTGGTTCAGTGTAGTCCATGTTGTGGAGATGGCATTGCGGTGTGTGAAAGCCCAGACTCCATGGACACTTCCTAGGCACAGCCCCACATGTATGCCGGAGGTGGAATAGTAAACTATGCAATATTCAATCCGAATTTAATTATTCGTATTTTAAATCTAGAAGTAGATGTCTCAAGTGAAGAACATATCTGGAATATTTACTTAGTGTATCTTTGGTTCGGTGTAGTCCCTCTTGCAGAGATGGCATTGTGGTGTGTGAAAGCCCAGACTCCATGGACACTTCCTAGGCACAGCCCCACATGTATGCCGGAGGTGGGATAGTTAACTATGCAATATTGAATCCGATCTGAATTATTCTTATTCTAAATCTAGAAGTAGATGTCTCAAGTGAAGAACATACCTGGAATATTTACTTAGTGTAGCTTTGGTTCAGTGTAGTCCCTCTTGCGGAGATGGCATTGTGGTGTGTTAAAGCCCAGACTCCATTGACACTTCCTAGGCACAGCCCCACATGTATTTCAGAGATGGAATAGTAAACTATGCAATATTCAATCCGATTTGAATATTCGTATTTTATATCTAGAAGTATATGTCTCAAGTGAAGAACATACCTGGAATATTTACTTAGTGTAGCTTTGGTTCAGTGTAGTCCCTCTTGTGGAGCTGGCATTGTGGTGTGTGAAAGCCCAGACTCCATGGACACTTCCTAGGCACAGCCCCACATGTATGCCGGAGGTGGAATAGTAATCTATGCAATATTCAATCCGATTTGAATTATTCGTATTCTAAATCTAGAAGTAGATGTCTCAAGTGAAGAACATACCTGGAATATTTACTTAGTGTAGCTTTGGTTCAGTGTAGTCCCTCTTGCAGAGATGGCATTGCGGTGTGTGAATGCCCAGACTCCATGGACACTTCCTAGGCCCAGCCCCACATGTTTGCCTGAGGTGGAATAGTAAACTATGCAATATTCAATCCGATTTGAATTATTCGTATTCTAAATCTAGAAGTAGATGTCTCAAGTGAAGAACATACCTGGAATATTTACTTAGTGTAGCTTTGGTTCAGTGTAGTCCCTCTTGTGGAGATGGCATTGCGGTGTGTGAAAGCCCAGACTCCATGGACACGTCCTAGGCACAGCCCCACATGAATGCCGGAGGTGGAATAGTAAACTATGCAATATTCAATCCGATCTGAATTATTCGTATTCTAAATCTAGAAGTAGATGTCTCAAGTGAAGAACATATCTGGAATATTTACTTAGTGCAGCTTTGGTTCAGTGTAGTCCTTGTGGAGATGGCATTGCAGTGTGTGAAAGCCCAGACTCCATGAACACTTCCTAGGCACACCCCACATGTATGCCGGAGGTGGTATAGTAAACTATGCAATATTCAATCCGATCTGAATTATTCGTATTCTAAATCTAGAAGTAGATGTCTCAAGTGAAGAACATACCTGGAATATTTACTTAGTGTAGCTTTGGTTCAGTGTAGTCCATGTTGTGGAGATGGCATTGCGGTGTGTGAAAGCCCAGACTCCATGGACACTTCCTAGGCCAGCCCCACATGTATGTCGGAGGTGGAATAGTAAACTATGCAATATTCAATCCGATTTGAATTATTCGTATTTTAAATCTAGAAGTAGATGTCTCAAGTGAAGAACATATCTGGAATATTTACTTAGTGTATCTTTGGTTCGGTGTAGTCCCTCTTGCGGAGATGGCATTGTGGTGTGTGAAAGCCCAGACTCCATGGACACTTCCTAGGCACAGCCCCACATGTATGCCGGAGGTGGGATAGTTAACTATGCAATATTGAATCCGATCTGAATTATTCTTATTCTAAATCTAGAAGTAGATGTCTCAAGTGAAGAACATACCTGGAATATTTACTTAGTGTAGCTTTGGTTCAGTGTAGTCCCTCTTGCGGAGATGGCATTGTGGTGTGTTAAAGCCCAGACTCCATTGACACTTCCAAGGCACAGCCCCACATGTGTTTCAGAGATGGAATAGTAAACTATGCAATATTCAATCCGATTTGAATTATTCGTATTTATATCTAGAAGTATATGTCTCAAGTGAAGAACATATCTGGAATATTTACTTAGTGTAGCTTTGGTTCAGTGTAGTCCCTCTTGTGGAGATGGCATTGCGGTGTGTGAAAGCCCAGACTCCATGGACACTTCCTAGGCAAACCCCATATGTATGCCGGAGGTGGAATAGTAAACTATGCAATATTCAATCCGATCTGAATTATTCGTATTCTAAATCTAGAAGTAGATGTCTCAAGTGAAGAACATACCTGGAATATTTACTTAGTGTAGCTTTGGTTCAGTGTAATCCCTCTTGTGGAGATGGCATTGTGGTGTGTGAAAGCCCAGACTCCATTGACACTTCCTAGGCACAGCCCCACATGCATGCCGGAGGTGGAATAGTAATCTATGCAATATTCAATCCGATTTGAATTATTCGTATTCTAAATCTAGAAGTAGATGTCTCAAGTGAAGAACATACCTGGAATGTTTACTTAGTGTAGCTTTGGTTCAGTGTAGTCCCTCTTGTGGAGATTGCATTGCGGTGTGTGAAAGCCGACTCCATGGACACTTCCTAGGCACACCCCACATGTATGCCGGAGGTGGAATAGTAAACTATGCAATATTCAATCCGATTTGAATTATTAGTATTCTAAATCTAGAAGTAGATGTCTCAAGTGAAGAACATACCTGGAATATTTACTTAGTGTATCTTTGGTTCGGTGTAGTCCCTCTTGCGGAGATGGCATTGTGGTGTGTGCAAGCCCAGACTCCATGGACACTTCCTAGGCACAGCCCCACATGTATGCCGGAGGTGGGATAGTTAAATATGCAATATTGATTCCGATCTGAATTATTCGTATTCTAAATCTAGAAGTAGATGTCTCAAGTGAAGAACATACCTGGAATATTTACTTAGTGTAGCTTTTGTTCAGTGTAGTCGCTCTTGCGGAGATGGCATTGTGGTGTGTTAAAGCCCAGACTCCATGGACACTTCCTAGGCACAGCCCCACATGTATGCCGGAGGTGGAATAGTAATCTATGCAATATTCAATCCGATTTGAATTATTCGTATTCTAAATCTAGAAGTAGATGTCTCAAGTGAAGAACATACCTGGAATATTTACTTAGTGTAGCTTTGGTTCAGTGTATTCCCTCTTGCGGAGATGGCATTGCGGTGTGTGAAAGCCCAGACTCCATGGACACTTCCTAGGCACACCCCACATGTATGCCGGAGGTGGAATAGTAAACTATGCAATATTCAATCCGATCTGAATTATTTGTATTCTAAATCTAGAAGTAGATGTCTCAAGTGAACAACATACCTGGAATATTTACTTAGTGTAGCTTTGGTTCAGTGTAGTCCCTCTTGTGGAGATGGCATTGCGGTGTGTGAAAGCCCAGACTCCATGGACACTTCCTAGGCACAGCTCCACATGTATGCCGGAGGTTGGATAGTAAACTATGCAATATTCAATCCGATCTTTCTTATTCGTATTCTAATCTAGATGTAGATGTCTCAAGTGAAGAACATACCTGGAATATTTACTTAGTGTAGCTTTGGTTCAGTGTAGTCCCTCTTGCAGAGATGGCATTGCGGTGTGTGAAAGCCCAGACTCCATGGACACTTCCTAGGAACAGCCCCATGTGTATGCCGGAGGTGGAATAGTAATCTATGCAATATTCAATCCGATCTGACTTATTCGTATTCTAAATCTAGAAGTAGATGTCTCAAGTGAAGAAAATACCTGGAATATTTACTTAGTGTAGCTTTGGTTCAGTGTAGTCCCTCTTTGTGTGGATGGCATTGGGGTGTGTGAAAGCCCAGACACCATGGACACTTCCTAGGCGCAGCCCCACATGTATGCCGGCGGTGGAATAGTAAACTATGCAATATTCAATCCGATCTGAATTATTCGTATTCTAAATCTAGAAGTAGATGTCTCAAGTGAAGAACATACCTGAAATATTTGCTTAGTGTAGCTTTGGTTCAGTGTAGCCCCTCTTGTGGAGATGGCATTGCGGTGTGTGAAAGCCCAGACTCCATGGACACTTCCTAGGCACAGCCCCACATGTATGCCGGAGGTGGAATAGTAAACTATGCAATATTCAATCCGATCTGAATTATTCGTATTCTAAATCTAGAAGTAGATGTCTCAAGTGAAGAACATATCTGGAATATTTACCTAGTGCAGCTTTGGTTCAGTGTAGTCCTTCTTGTGGAGATGGCATTGTGGTGTGTGAAAGCCCAGACTCCATGGACACTTCCTAGGCACAGCCCCACATGTATGCCGGAGGTGGAATAGTAATCTATGCAATATTCAATCCGATTTGAATTATTCGTATTCTAAATCTAGAAGTAGATGTCTCAAGTGAAGAACATATCTGGAATATTTACTTAGTGCAGCTTTGGTTCAGTGTAGTCCTTGTGGAGATGGCATTGCGGTGTGTGAAAGCCCAGACTCCATGAACACTTCCTAGGCACACCCCACATGTATGCCGGAGGTGGGATAGTTAACTATGCAATATTGATTCCGATCTGAAATATTCGTATTTTTAATCTAGAAGTAGATGTCTCAAGTGAAGAACATACCTGGAATATTTACTTAGTGTAGCTTTGGTTCAGTGTAGTCCCTCTTGCAGAGATGGCATTGTGGTGTGTTAAAGCCCAGACTCCATTGACACTTCCTAGGCACAGCCCCACATGTATTTTAGAGATGGAATAGTAAACTCTGCAATATTCAATCCGATTTGAATTATTCGTATTCTATATCTAGAAGTATATGTCTCAAGTGAAGAACATATCTGGAATATTTACTTAGTGTAGCTTTGGTTCAGTGTAGTCCCTCTTGTGGAGATGGCATTGCGGTGTGTGAAAGCCCAGACTCCATGGACACTTCCTAGGCACACCCCACATGTATGCCGGAGGTGGAATAGTAAACTATGCAATATTCAATCCGATCTGAATTATTCGTATTCTAAATCTAGAAGTAGATGTCTCAAGTGAAGAACATACCTGGAATATTTACTTAGTGTAGCTTTGGTTCAGTGTAGTCCCTCTTGTGGAGATGGCATTGGGGTGTGTGAAAGCCCAGACTCCATGGACACTTCCTAGCCACAGCCCCACATGTATGCGGGAGGTGGAATAGTAATCTATGCAATATTCAATCCGATTTGAATTATTCGTATTCTAAATCTAGAATTAGATGTCTCAAGTGAAGAACATACCTGGAATATTTACTTAGTGTAGCTTTGGTTCAGTGTAGTCCCTCTTGTGGAGATGGCATTGCAGTGTGTGAAAGCCCAGACTCCATGGACACTTCCTAGGCACACCCCACATGTATGCCGGAGGTGGAATAGTAAACTATGCAATATTCAATCCGATCTGAATTATTTGTATTCTAAATCTAGAAGTAGATGTCTCAAGTGAACAACATACCTGGAATATATACTTAGTGTAGCTTTGGTTCAGTGTAGTCCCTCTTGCAGAGATGGCATTGCGGTGTGTGAATGCCCAGACTCGATGGACACTTCCTAGGCCCAGCCCCACATGTATGTCTGAGGTGGAATAGTAAACTATGCAATATTCAATCCGATTTGAATTATTCGTATTCTAAATCTAGAAGTAGATGTCTCAAGTGAAGAACATACCTGGAATATTTACTTAGTGTAGCTTTGGTTCAGTGTAGTCCCTCTTGTGGAGATGGCATTGCGGTGTGTGAAAGCCCAGACTCCATGGACACTTCCTAGGCACAGCCCCACATGTATGCCGGAGGTGGAATAGTAAACTATGCAATATTCAATCTGATCTGAATTATTCGTATTCTAAATCTAGAAGTAGATGTCTCAAGTGAAGAACATATCTGGAATATTTACTTAGTGCAGCTTTGGTTCAGTGTAGTCCTTGTGGAGATGGCATTGCGGTGTGTGAAAGCCCAGACTCCATGAACACTTCCTAGGCACACCCCACATGTATGCCGGAGGTGGAATAGTAAACTATGCAATATTCAATCCGATTTGAATTATTAGTATTTTAAATCTAGAAGTAGATGTCTCAAGTGAAGAACATACCTGGAATATTTACTTAGTGTAGCTTTGGTTCAGTGTAGTCCATGTTGTGGAGATGGCATTGCGGTGTGTGAAAGCCCAGACTCCATGGACACTTCCTAGGCACAGCCCCACATGTATGCCGGAGGTGGAATAGTAAACTATGCAATATTCAATCCGATTTGAATTATTGGTATTTTAAATCTAGAAGTAGATGTCTCAAGTGAAGAACATATCTGGAATATTTACTTAGTGTATCTTTGGTTCGGTGTAGTCCCTCTTGCGGAGATGGCATTGTGGTGTGTGAAAGCCCAGACTCCATGGACACTTCCTAGGCACAGCCCCACATGTATGCCGGAGGTGGGATAGTTAACTATGCAATATTGAATCCGATCTGAATTATTCTTATTCTAAATCTAGAAGTAGATGTCTCAAGTGAAGAACATACCTGGAATATTTACTTAGTGTAGCTTTGGTTCAGTGTAGTCCCTCTTGCGGAGATGGCATTGTGGTGTGTTAAAGCCCAGACTCCATTGACACTTCCTAGGCACAGCCCCACATGTATTTCAGAGATAGAATAGTAAACTATGCAATATTCAATCCGATTTGAATTATTCGTATTTATATCTAGAAGTATATGTCTCAAGTGAAGAAAATATCTGGAATATTTACTTAGTGTAGCTTTGGTTCAGTGTAGTCCCTCTTGTGGAGATGGCATTGCGGTGTGTGAAAGCCCAGACTCCATGAACACTTCCTAGGCACACCCCACATGTATGCCGGAGGTGGAATAGTAAACTATGCAATATTGAATCCGATCTGAAATATTCGTATTCTAAATCTAGAAGTAGATGTCTCAAGTGAAGAACATACCTGGAATATTTACTTAGTGTAGCTTTGGTTCAGTGTAATCCCTCTTGTGGAGATGGCATTGTGGTGTGTGAAAGCCCAGACTCCATGGACACTTCCTTGGCACAGCCCCACATGTATGCCGGAGGTGGAATAGTAATCTATGCAATATTCAATCCGACTTGAATTATTCGTATTCTAAATCTAGAAGTAGATGTCTCAAGTGAAGAACATACCTGGAATATTTACTTAGTGTAGCTTTGGTTCAGTGTAGTCCCTCTTGTGGAGATGGCATTGCGGTGTGTGAAAGCCGACTCCATGGACACTTCCTAGGCACACCCCACATGTATGCCGGAGGTGGAATAGTAAACTATGCAATATTCAATCCGATTTGAATTATTAGTATTCTTAATCTAGAAGTAGATGTCTCAAGTGAAGAACATACCTGGAATATTTACTTAGTGTAGCTTTGGTTCAGTGTAGTCCATGTTGTGGAGATGGCATTGCGGTGTGTGAAAGCCCAGACTCCATGGACACTTCCTAGGCACACCCCACATGTATGCCGGAGGTGGAATAGTAAACTATGCAATATTCAATCCGATCTGAATTATTCGTATTCTAATTCTAGAAGTAGATGTCTCAAGTGAAGAACATACCTGGAATATTTACTTAGTGTAGCTTTGGTTCAGTGTAATCCCTCTTGTGGAGATGGCATTGGGGTGTGTGAAAGCCCAGACTCCATGGACACTTCCTAGCCACAGCCCCACATGTATGCCGGAGGTGGAATAGTAATCTATGCAATATTCAATCCGATTTGAATTATTCGTATTCTAAATCTAGAATTAGATGTCTCAAGTGAAGAACATACCTGGAATATTTACTTACTCTAGCTTTGGTTCAGTGTAGTCCCTCTTGTGGAGATGGCATGGCGGTGTGTGAAAGCCCAGACTCCATGGACACTTCCTAGGCACACCCCACATGTATGCCGGAGGTGGAATAGTAAACTATGCAATATTCAATCCGATCTGAAATATTTGTATTCTAAATCTAGAAGTAGATGTCTCAAGTGAACAACATACCTGGAATATTTACTTAGTGTAGCTTTGGTTCAGTGTAGTCCCTCTTGCAGAAATGGCATTGCGGTGTGTGAATGCCCAGACTCCATGGACACTTCCTAGGCCCAGCCCCACATGTTTGCCTGAGGTGGAATAGTAAACTATGCAATATTCAATCCGATTTGAATTATTCGTATTCTAAATCTAGAAGTAGATGTCTCAAGTGAAGAACATACCTGGAATATTTACTTAGTGTAGCTTTGGTTCAGTGTAGTCCCTCTTGTGGAGAT
Organism: Amblyomma americanum; assembly: GCF_052857255.1. NCBI lineage: Eukaryota > Metazoa > Arthropoda > Arachnida > Ixodida > Ixodidae > Amblyomma > Amblyomma americanum. The sequence continues at coordinate 175,448,272 of NC_135502.1, forward strand.
GGCATTGCGGTGTGTGAAAGCCCAGACTCCATGGACACGTCCTAGGCACAGCCCCACATGAATGCCGAAGGTGGAATAGTAAACTATGCAATATTCAATCCGATCTGAATTATTCGTATTCTAAATCTAGAAGTAGATGTCTCAAGTGAAGAACATATCTCTAATATTTACTTAGTGCAGCTTTGGTTCAGTGTAGTCCTTGTGGAGATGGCATTGCAGTGTGTGAAAGCCCAGACTCCATGTACACTTCCTAGGCACACCCCACATGTATGCCGGAAATGGTATAGTAAACTATGCAATATTCAATCCGATTTGAATTATTAGTATTCTAAATCTAGAAGTAGATGTCTCAAGTGAAGAACATACCTGGAATTTTTACTTAGTGTAGCTTTGGTTCAGTGTAGTCCATGTTGTGGAGATGGCATTGCGGTGTGTGAAAGCCCAGACTCCATGGACACTTCCTAGGCACAGCCCCACATGTATGCCGGAGGTGGAATAGTAAACTATGCAATATTCAATCCGAATTTAATTATTCGTATTTTAAATCTAGAAGTAGATGTCTCAAGTGAAGAACATATCTGGAATATTTACTTAGTGTATCTTTGGTTCGGTGTAGTCCCTCTTGCAGAGATGGCATTGTGGTGTGTGAAAGCCCAGACTCCATGGACACTTCCTAGGCACAGCCCCACATGTATGCCGGAGGTGGGATAGTTAACTATGCAATATTGAATCCGATCTGAATTATTCTTATTCTAAATCTAGAAGTAGATGTCTCAAGTGAAGAACATACCTGGAATATTTACTTAGTGTAGCTTTGGTTCAGTGTAGTCCCTCTTGCGGAGATGGCATTGTGGTGTGTTAAAGCCCAGACTCCATTGACACTTCCTAGGCACAGCCCCACATGTATTTCAGAGATGGAATAGTAAACTATGCAATATTCAATCCGATTTGAATATTCGTATTTTATATCTAGAAGTATATGTCTCAAGTGAAGAACATACCTGGAATATTTACTTAGTGTAGCTTTGGTTCAGTGTAGTCCCTCTTGTGGAGCTGGCATTGTGGTGTGTGAAAGCCCAGACTCCATGGACACTTCCTAGGCACAGCCCCACATGTATGCCGGAGGTGGAATAGTAATCTATGCAATATTCAATCCGATTTGAATTATTCGTATTCTAAATCTAGAAGTAGATGTCTCAAGTGAAGAACATACCTGGAATATTTACTTAGTGTAGCTTTGGTTCAGTGTAGTCCCTCTTGCAGAGATGGCATTGCGGTGTGTGAATGCCCAGACTCCATGGACACTTCCTAGGCCCAGCCCCACATGTTTGCCTGAGGTGGAATAGTAAACTATGCAATATTCAATCCGATTTGAATTATTCGTATTCTAAATCTAGAAGTAGATGTCTCAAGTGAAGAACATACCTGGAATATTTACTTAGTGTAGCTTTGGTTCAGTGTAGTCCCTCTTGTGGAGATGGCATTGCGGTGTGTGAAAGCCCAGACTCCATGGACACGTCCTAGGCACAGCCCCACATGAATGCCGGAGGTGGAATAGTAAACTATGCAATATTCAATCCGATCTGAATTATTCGTATTCTAAATCTAGAAGTAGATGTCTCAAGTGAAGAACATATCTGGAATATTTACTTAGTGCAGCTTTGGTTCAGTGTAGTCCTTGTGGAGATGGCATTGCAGTGTGTGAAAGCCCAGACTCCATGAACACTTCCTAGGCACACCCCACATGTATGCCGGAGGTGGTATAGTAAACTATGCAATATTCAATCCGATCTGAATTATTCGTATTCTAAATCTAGAAGTAGATGTCTCAAGTGAAGAACATACCTGGAATATTTACTTAGTGTAGCTTTGGTTCAGTGTAGTCCATGTTGTGGAGATGGCATTGCGGTGTGTGAAAGCCCAGACTCCATGGACACTTCCTAGGCCAGCCCCACATGTATGCCGGAGGTGGAATAGTAAACTATGCAATATTCAATCCGATTTGAATTATTCGTATTTTAAATCTAGAAGTAGATGTCTCAAGTGAAGAACATATCTGGAATATTTACTTAGTGTATCTTTGGTTCGGTGTAGTCCCTCTTGCGGAGATGGCATTGTGGTGTGTGAAAGCCCAGACTCCATGGACACTTCCTAGGCACAGCCCCACATGTATGCCGGAGGTGGGATAGTTAACTATGCAATATTGAATCCGATCTGAATTATTCTTATTCTAAATCTAGAAGTAGATGTCTCAAGTGAAGAACATACCTGGAATATTTACTTAGTGTAGCTTTGGTTCAGTGTAGTCCCTCTTGCGGAGATGGCATTGTGGTGTGTTAAAGCCCAGACTCCATTGACACTTCCAAGGCACAGCCCCACATGTGTTTCAGAGATGGAATAGTAAACTAGGCAATATTCAATCCGATTTGAATTATTCGTATTTATATCTAGAAGTATATGTCTCAAGTGAAGAACATATCTGGAATATTTACTTAGTGTAGCTTTGGTTCAGTGTAGTCCCTCTTGTGGAGATGGCATTGCGGTGTGTGAAAGCCCAGACTCCATGGACACTTCCTAGGCAAACCCCATATGTATGCCGGAGGGGGAATAGTAAACTATGCAATATTCAATCCGATCTGAATTATTCGTATTCTAAATCTAGAAGTAGATGTCTCAAGTGAAGAACATACCTGGAATATTTACTTAGTGTAGCTTTGGTTCAGTGTAATCCCTCTTGTGGAGATGGCATTGTGGTGTGTGAAAGCCCAGACTCCATTGACACTTCCTAGGCACAGCCCCACATGCATGCCGGAGGTGGAATAGTAATCTATGCAATATTCAATCCGATTTGAATTATTCGTATTCTAAATCTAGAAGTAGATGTCTCAAGTGAAGAACATACCTGGAATGTTTACTTAGTGTAGCTTTGGTTCAGTGTAGTCCCTCTTGTGGAGATGGCATTGCGGTGTGTGAAAGCCGACTCCATGGACACTTCCTAGGCACACCCCACATGTATGCCGGAGGTGGAATAGTAAACTATGCAATATTCAATCCGATTTGAATTATTAGTATTCTAAATCTAGAAGTAGATGTCTCAAGTGAAGAACATACCTGGAATATTTACTTAGTGTAGCTTTGGTTCAGTGTAGTCCATGTTGTGGAGATGGCATTGCGGTGTGTGAAAGCCCAGACTCCATGGACACTCCCTAGGCACAGCCCCACATGTATGCCGGAGGTGGAATAGTAAACTATGCAATATTCAATCCGATTTGAATTATTCGTATTTTAAATCTAGAAGTAGATGTCTCAAGTGAAGAACATATCTGGAATATTTACTTAGTGTATCTTTGGTTCGGTGTAGTCCCTCTTGCGGAGATGGCATTGTGGTGTGTGAAAGCCCAGACTCCATGGACACTTCCTAGGCACAGCCCCACATGTATGCCGGAGGTGGGATAGTTAAATATGCAATATTGATTCCGATCTGAATTATTCGTATTCTAAATCTAGAAGTAGATGTCTCAAGTGAAGAACATACCTGGAATATTTACTTAGTGTAGCTTTTGTTCAGTGTAGTCCCTCTTGCGGAGATGGCATTGTGGTGTGTTAAAGCCCAGACTCCATGGACACTTCCTAGGCACAGCCCCACATGTATGCCGGAGGTGGAATAGTAATCTATGCAATATTCAATCCGATTTGAATTATTCGTATTCTAAATCTAGAAGTAGATGTCTCAAGTGAAGAACATACCTGGAATATTTACTTAGTGTAGCTTTGGTTCAGTGTATTCCCTCTTGCGGAGATGGCATTGCGGTGTGTGAAAGCCCAGACTCCATGGACACTTCCTAGGCACACCCCACATGTATGCCGGAGGTGGAATAGTAAACTATGCAATATTCAATCCGATCTGAATTATTTGTATTCTAAATCTAGAAGTAGATGTCTCAAGTGAACAACATACCTGGAATATTTACTTAGTGTAGCTTTGGTTCAGTGTAGTCCCTCTTGTGGAGATGGCATTGCGGTGTGTGAAAGCCCAGACTCCATGGACACTTCCTAGGCACAGCTCCACATGTATGCCGGAGGTTGGATAGTAAACTATGCAATATTCAATCCGATCTTTCTTATTCGTATTCTAATCTAGATGTAGATGTCTCAAGTGAAGAACATACCTGGAATATTTACTTAGTGTAGCTTTGGTTCAGTGTAGTCCCTCTTGCAGAGATGGCATTGCGGTGTGTGAAAGCCCAGACTCCATGGACACTTCCTAGGAACAGCCCCACGTGTATGCCAGAGGTGGGATAGTAAACTATGCAATATTCAATCCGATCTGAATTATTTGTATTCTAAATCTAGAAGTAGATGTCTCAAGTGAAGAACATACCTGGAATATTTACTTAGTGTAGCTTTGGTTCAGTGTAGTCCCTCTTGTGGAGATGGCATTGTGGTGTGTGAGAGCCCAGACTCCATGGACACTTCCTAGGCACAGCCCCACATGTATGCCGGAGGTGGGATAGTAAACTATGCAATATTCAATCCGATCTGACTCATTCGTATTCTAAATCTAGAAGTAGATGTCTCAAGTGAAGAAAATACCTGGAATATTTACTTAGTGTAGCTTTGGTTCAGTGTAGTCCCTCTTTGTGTGGATGGCATTGGGGTGTGTGAAAGCCCAGACACCATGGACACTTCCTAGGCGCAGCCCCACATGTATGCCGGCGGTGGAATAGTAAACTATGCAATATTCAATCCGATCTGAATTATTCGTATTCTAAATCTAGAAGTAGATGTCTCAAGTGAAGAACATACCTGAAATATTTGCTTAGTGTAGCTTTGGTTCAGTGTAGCCCCTCTTGTGGAGATGGCATTGCGGTGTGTGAAAGCCCAGACTCCATGGACACTTCCTAGGCACAGCCCCACATGTATGCCGGAGGTGGAATAGTAAACTATGCAATATTCAATCCGATCTGAATTATTCGTATTCTAAATCTAGAAGTAGATGTCTCAAGTGAAGAACATATCTGGAATATTTACTTAGTGCAGCTTTGGTTCAGTGTAGTCCTTCTTGTGGAGATGGCATTGCGGTGTGTGTAAGCCGACTCCATGGACACTTTCTAGGCACACCCCACATGTATGCCGGAGGTGGAATAGTAAACTATGCAATATTCAATCCGATTTGAATTATTAGTATTCTAAATCTAGAAGTAGATGTCTCAAGTGAAGAACATACCTGGAATATTTACTTAGTGTAGCTTTGGTTCAGTGTAGTCCCTCTTGTGGAGATGGCATTGCGGTGTGTGAAAGCCCAGACTCCATGGACACTTCCTAGGCACAGCCCCACATGTATGCCGGAGGTGGAATAGTAAACTATGCAATATTCAATCCGATTTGAAATATTCGTATTTTAAATCTAGAAGTAGATGTCTCAAGTGAAGAACATATCTGGAATATTTACTTAGTGTATCTTTGGTTCGGTGTAGTCCCTCTTGCGGAGATGGCATTGTGGTGTGTGAAAGCCCAGACTCCATGGACACTTCCTAGGCACAGCCCCACATGTATGCCGGAGGTGGGATAGTTAACTATGCAATATTGATTCCGATCTGAATTATTCGTATTCTAAATCTAGAAGTAGATGTCTCAAGTGAAGAACATACCTGGAATATTTACTTAGTGTAGCTTTGGTTCAGTGTAGTCCCTCTTGCGGAGATGGCATTGTGGTGTGTTAAAGCCCAGACTCCATTGACACTTCCTAGGCACAGCCCCACATGTATTTTAGAGATGGAATAGTAAACTCTGCAATATTCAATCCGATTTGAATTATTCGTATTCTATATCTAGAAGTATATGTCTCAAGTGAAGAACATATCTGGAATATTTACTTAGTGTAGCTTTGGTTCAGTGTAGTCCCTCTTGTGGAGATGGCATTGCGGTGTGTGAAAGCCCAGACTCCATGGACACTTCCTAGGCACACCCCACATGTATGCCGGAGGTGGAATAGTAAACTATGCAATATTCAATCCGATCTGAATTATTCGTATTCTAAATCTAGAAGTAGATGTCTCAAGTGAAGAACATACCTGGAATATTTACTTAGTGTAGCTTTGGTTCAGTGTAGTCCCTCTTGTGGAGATGGCATTGGGGTGTGTGAAAGCCCAGACTCCATGGACACTTCCTAGCCACAGCCCCACATGTATGCCGGAGGTGGAATAGTAATCTATGCAATATTCAATCCGATTTGAATTATTCGTATTCTAAATCTAGAATTAGATGTCTCAAGTGAAGAACATACCTGGAATATTTACTTAGTGTAGCTTTGGTTCAGTGTAGTCCCTCTTGTGGAGATGGCATTGCGGTGTGTGAAAGCCCAGACTCCATGGACACTGCCTAGGCACACCCCACATGTATGCCGGAGGTGGAATAGTAAACTATGCAATATTCAATCCGATCTGAATTATTTGTATTCTAAATCTAGAAGTAGATGTCTCAAGTGAACAACATACCTGGAATATTTACTTAGTGTAGCTTTGGTTCAGTGTAGTCCCTCTTGTGGAGATGGCATTGTGGTGTGTGAAAGCCCAGACTCCATGGACACTTCCTAGGCACAGCCCCACATGTATGCCGGAGGTGGAATAGTAATCTATGCAATATTCAATCCGATTTGAATTATTCGTATTCTAAATCTAGAAGTAGATGTCTCAAGTGAAGAACATACCTGGAATATATACTTAGTGTAGCTTCGGTTCAGTGTAGTCCCTCTTGCAGAGATGGCATTGCGGTGTGTGAATGCCCAGACTCCATGGACACTTCCTAGGCCCAGCCCCACATGTATGCCTGAGGTGGAATAGTAAACTATGCAATATTCAATCCGATTTGAATTATTCGTATTCTGAATCTAGAAGTAGATGTCTCAAGTGAAGAACATACCTGAAATATTTACTTAGTGTAGCTTTGGTTCAGTGTAGTCCCTCTTGTGGAGATGGCATTGCGGTGTGTGAAAGCCCAGACTCCATGGACACTTCCTAGGCACAGCCCCACATGTATGCCGGAGGTGGAATAGTAAACTATGCAATATTCAATCCGATCTGAATTATTCGTATTCTAAATCTAGAAGTAGATGTCTCAAGTGAAGAACATATCTGGAATATTTACTTAGTGCAGCTTTGGTTCAGTGTAGTCCTTGTGGAGATGGCATTGCGGTGTGTGAAAGCCCAGACTCCATGAACACTTCCTAGGCACACCCCACATGTATGCCGGAGGTGGAATAGTAAACTATGCAATATTCAATCCGATTTGAATTATTAGTATTCTAAATCTAGAAGTAGATGTCTCATGTGAAGAACATACCTGGAATATTTACTTAGTGTAGCTTTGGTTCAGTGTAGTCCATGTTGTGGAGATGGCATTGCGGTGTGTGAAAGCCCAGACTCCATGGACACTTCCTAGGCACAGCCCCACATGTATGCCGGAGGTGGAATAGTAAACTATGCAATATTCAATCCGATTTGAATTATTCGTATTTTAAATCTAGAAGTAGATGTCTCAAGTGAAGAACATATCTGGAATATTTACTTAGTGTATCTTTGGTTCGGTGTAGTCCCTCTTGCGGAGATGGCATTGTGGTGTGTGAAAGCCCAGACTCCATGGACACTTCCTAGGCACAGCCCCACATGTATGCCGGAGGTGGGATAGTTAACTATGCAATATTGAATCCGATCTGAATTATTCTTATTCTAAATCTAGAAGTAGATGTCTCAAGTGAAGAACATACCTGGAATATTTACTTAGTGTAGCTTTGGTTCAGTGTAGTCCCTCTTGCGGAGATGGCATTGTGGTGTGTTAAAGCCCAGACTCCATTGATACTTCCTAGGCACAGCCCCACATGTATTTCAGAGATGGAATAGTAAACTATGCAATATTCAATCCGATTTGAATTATTCGTATTTATATCTAGAAGTATATGTCTCAAGTGAAGAAAATATCTGGAATATTTACTTAGTGTAGCTTTGGTTCAGTGTAGTCCCTCTTGTGGAGATGGCATTGCGGTGTGTGAAAGCCCAGACTCCATGAACACTTCCTAGGCACACCCCACATGTATGCCGGAGGTGGAATAGTAAACTATGCAATATTGAATCCGATCTGAATTATTTGTATTCTAAATCTAGATGTAGATGTCTCAAGTGAACAACATACCTGGAATATTTACTTAGTGTAGCTTTGGTTCAGTGTAGTTCATGTTGTGGAGATGGCATTGCGGTGTGTGAAAGCGCACTCCATGGACACTTCCTAGGCAGAGCCCCACATGTATGCCAGAGGTGGGATAGTAAACTATGCAATATTCAATCCGATCTGACTTATTCGTATTCTAAATCTAGAAGTAGATGTCTCAAGTGAAGAACATACCTGGAATATTTACTTAGTGTAGCTTTGGTTCAGTGTAGTCCCTCTTTGTGTAGATGGCATTGTGGTGTGTGAAAGCCCAGACTCCATGGACACTTCCTAGGCACAGCCCCACATGTATGCCGGAGGTGGAATAGTAAACTGCAATATTCAATCCGATTTGAATTATTAGTATTCTAAATCTAGAAGTAGATGTCTCAAGTGAAGAACATACCTGGAATATTTACTTAGTGTAGCTTTGGTTCAGTGTACTCCCTCTTGTGGAGATGGCATTGTGGTGTGTGAAAGCCCAGACTCCATGGACACTTCCTAGGCACAGCCCCACATGTATGCCGGAGGTGGAATAGTAATCTATGCAATATTCAATCCGATTTGAATTATTCGTATTCTAAATCTAGAAGTAGATGTCTCAAGTGAAGAACATACCTGGAATATTTACTTAGTGTAGCTTTGGTTCAGTGTAGTTCATGTTGTGGAGATGGCATTGCGGTGTGTGAAAGCGCAGACTCCATGGACACTTCCTAGGCAGAGCCCCACATGTATGCCAGAGGTGGGATAGTAAACTATGCAATATTCAATCCGATCTGACTTATTCGTATTCTAAATCTAGAAGTAGATGTCTCAAGTGAAGAACATACCTGGAATATTTACTTAGTGTAGCTTTGGTTCAGTGTAGTCCCTCTTTGTGTAGATGGCATTGTGGTGTGTGAAAGCCCAGACTCCATGGACACTTCCTAGGCACAGCCCCACATGTATGCCGGCGGTGGAATAGTAAACTATGCACTATTGAATCCGATCTGAATTATTCGTATTCTAAATCTAGAAGTAGATGTCTCAAGTGAAGAACATACCTGAAATATTTGCTTATTGTAGCTTTGGTTCAGTGTAGCCCCTCTTGTGGAGATGGCATTGCGGTGTGTGAAAGCCCAGACTCCATGGACACTTCCTAGGCACAGCCCCACATGTATGCCGGAGGTGGAATAGTAAACTATGCAATATTCAATCCGATCTGAATTATTCGTATTCTAAATCTAGAAGTAGATGTCTCAAGTGAAGAACATATCTGGAATATTTATTTAGTGCAGCTTTGGTTCAGTGTAGTCCTTGTGGAGATGGCATTGCGGTGTGTGAAAGCCCAGACTCCATGAACACTTCCTAGGCACACCCCACATGTATGCCGGAGGTGGAATAGTAAACTATGCAATATTCATTCCGATTTGAATCATTAGTATTCTAAATCTAGAAGTAGATGTCTCAAGTGAAGAACATACCTGGAATATTTACTTAGTGTAGCTTTGGTTCAGTGTAGTCCATGTTGTGGAGATGGCATTGCGGTGTGTGAAAGCCCAGACTCCATGGACACTTCCTAGGCACAGCCCAACATGTATGCCGGAGGTGAAATAGTAAACTATGCAATATTCAATCCGATTTGAATTATTCGTATTTTAAATCTAGAAGTAGATTACTTAGTGTATCTATGGTTCGGTGTAGTCCCTCTTGCGGAGATGGCATTGTGGTGTGTGAAAGCCCAGACTCCATGGACACTTCCTAGGCACAGCCCCACATGTATGCCGGAGGTGGGATAGTTAACTATGCAATATTGAATCCGATCTGAATTATTCGTATTCTAAATCTAGAAGTAGATGTCTCAAGTGAAGAACATACCTGGAATATTTACTTAGTGTAGCTTTGGTTCAGTGTAGTCCCTCTTGCGGAGATGGCATTGTGGTGTGTTAAAGCCCAGACTCCATTGACACTTCCTAGGCACAGCCCCACATGTATTTCAGAGATGGAATAGTAAACTATGCAATATTCAATCTGATTTGAATTATTCGTATTCTAAATCTAGAAGTAGATGTCACAAGTGAAGAACATACCTGGAATATTTACTTAGTGTAGCTTTGGTTCAGTGTAGTCCCTCTTGTGGAGATGGCATTGCGGTGTGTGAAAGCCCAGACTCAATGGACACTTACTAGACACAGCCCCACATGTATTTCAGAGATGGAATAGTAAACTATGCAATATTCAATCCGATTTGAATTATTCGTATTCTGTATCTAGAAGTAGATGTCTCAAGTGAAGAACATACCTGGAATATTTACTTAGTGTAGCTTTGGTTCAGTGTAGTCCCTCTTGTGGAGATGGCATTGTGGTGTGTGAAAGCCCAGACTCCATGGACAGTTCCTAGGAACAGCCCCACATGTATGCCGGAGGTGGGATAGTAAATTATGCAATATTCAATCCGATCTGACTTATTCGTATTCTAAATCTAGAAGTAGATGTCTCAAGTTAAGAACATACCTGGAATATTTACTTAGTTTAGCTTTGGTTCAGTGTAGTCCCTCTTTGTGTAGATGGCATTGTGGTGTGTGAAAGACCAGACTGCTTGGACACTTCCTAGGCACAGCCCCACATGTATGCCGGCGGTGGAATAGTAAACTATGCAATATTCAATCCGATCTGAATTATTCGTATTCTAAATCTATAAGTAGATGTCTCAAGTGAAGAACATACCTGAAATATTTGCTTAGTGTAGCTTTGGTTCAGTGTAGCCCCTCTTGTGGAGATGGCATTGCGGTGTGTGAAAGCCCAGACTCCATGGACACTTCCTAGGCACAGCCCCACATGTATTTCAGAGATGGAATAGTAAACTATGCAATATTCAATCCGATTTGAATTATTCGTATTCTGTATCTAGAAGTAGATGTCTCAAGTGAAGAACATACCTGGAATATTTACTTAGTGTAGCTTTGGTTCAGTGTAGTCCATGTTGTGGAGATGGCATTGCGGTGTGTGAAAGCCCAGACTCCATGGACACTTCCTAGGCACAGCCCCACATGTATGCCGGAGGTGGAATAGTAAACTATGCAATATTCAATCCGATTTGAATTATTCGTATTTTAAATCTAGAAGTAGATGTTTCAAGTGAAGAACATATCTGGAATATTTACTTAGTGTATCTTTGGTTCGGTGTAGTCCCTCTTGCGGAGATGGCATTGTGGTGTGTTAAAGCCCAGACTCCATTGACACTTCCTAGGCACAGCCCCACATGTATTTCAGAGATGGAATAGTAAACTATGCAATATTCAATCCGATTTGAATTATTCGTATTCAATATCTAGAAGTATATGTCTCAAGTGAAGAACATATCTGTAATATTTACTTAGTGTAGCTTTGGTTCAGTGTAGTCCCTCTTGTGGAGATGGCATTGCGGTGTGTGAAAGCCCAGACTCCATGGACACTTCCTAGGCACACCCCACATGTATGGCGGAGGTGGAATAGTAAACTATGCAATATTCAATCCTATCTGAATTATTCGTATTCTAAATCTAGAAGTAGATGTCTCAAGTGAAGAACATACCTGGAATATTTACTTAGTGCAGCTTTGGTTCAGTGTAGTCCTTGTGGAGATGGCATTGCGGTGTGTGAAAGCCCAGACTCCATGAACACTTCCTAGGCACACCCCACATGTATGCCGGAGGTGGAATAGTAAACTATGCAATATTCATTCCGATTTGAATCATTAGTATTCTAAATCTAGAAGTAGATGTCTCAAGTGAAGAACATACCTGGAATATTTACTTAGTGTAGCTTTGGTTCAGTGTAGTCCATGTTGTGGAGATGGCATTGCGGTGTGTGAAAGCCCAGACTCCATGGACACTTCCTAGGCACAGCCCAACATGTATGCCGGAGGTGAAATAGTAAACTATGCAATATTCAATCCGATTTGAATTATTCGTATTTTAAATCTAGAAGTAGATTACTTAGTGTATCTTTGGTTCGGTGTAGTCCCTCTTGCGGAGATGGCATTGTGGTGTGTGAAAGCCCAGACTCCATGGACACTTCCTAGGCACAGCCCCACATGTATGCCGGAGGTGGGATAGTTAACTATGCAATATTGAATCCGATCTGAATTATTCGTATTCTAAATCTAGAAGTAGATGTCTCAAGTGAAGAACATACCTGGAATATTTACTTAGTGTAGCTTTGGTTCAGTGTAGTCCCTCTTGCGGAGATGGCATTGTGGTGTGTTAAAGCCCAGACTCCATTGACACTTCCTAGGCACAGCCCCACATGTATTTCAGAGATGGAATAGTAAACTATGCAATATTCAATCTGATTTGAATTATTCGTATTCTAAATCTAGAAGTAGATGTCACAAGTAAAGAACATACCTGGAATATTTACTTAGTGTAGCTTTGGTTCAGTGTAGTCCCTCTTGTGGAGATGGCATTGTGGTGTGTGAAAGCCCAGACTCCATGGACAGTTCCTAGGAACAGCCCCACATGTATGCCGGAGGTGGGATAGTAAATTATGCAATATTCAATCCGATCTGACTTATTCGTATTCTAAATCTAGAAGTAGATGTCTCAAGTTAAGAACATACCTGGAATATTTACTTAGTTTAGCTTTGGTTCAGTGTAGTCCCTCTTTGTGTAGATGGCATTGTGGTGTGTGAAAGCCCAGACTGCATGGACACTTCCTAGGCACATCCCCACATGTATGCCGGCGGTGGAATAGTAAACTATGCAATATTCAATCCGATCTGAATTATTCGTATTCTAAATCTAGAAGTAGATGTCTCAAGTGAAGAACATACCTGAAATATTTGCTTAGTGTAGCTTTGGTTCAGTGTAGCCCCTCTTGTGGAGATGGCATTGCGGTGTGTGAAAGCCCAGACTCCATGGACACTTCCTAGGCACAGCCCCACATGTATTTCAGAGATGGAATAGTAAACTATGCAATATTCAATCCGATTTGAATTATTCGTATTCTGTATCTAGAAGTAGATGTCTCAAGTGAAGAACATACCTGGAATATTTACTTAGTGTAGCTTTGGTTCAGTGTAGTCCCTCTTGTGGAGATGGCATTGTGGTGTGTGAAAGCCCAGACTCCATGGACAGTTCCTAGGAACAGCCCCACATGTATGCCGGAGGTGGGATAGTAAAGTATGCAATATTCAATCCGATTTGAATTATTAGTATTCTAAATCTAGAAGTAGATGTCTCAAGTGAAGAACATATCTGGAATATTTACTTAGTGTAGCTTTGGTTCAGTGTAGTCCATGTTGTGGAGATGGCATTGCGGTGTGTGAAAGCCCAGACTCCATGGACACTTCCTAGGCACAGCCCCACATGTATGCCGGAGGTGGAATAGTAAACTATGCAATATTCAATCCGATTTGAATTATTCGTATTTTAAATCTAGAAGTAGATGTTTCAAGTGAAGAACATATCTGGAATATTTACTTAGTGTATCTTTGGTTCGGTGTAGTCCCTCTTGCGGAGATGGCATTGTGGTGTGTTAAAGCCCAGACTCCATTGACACTTCCTAGGCACAGCCCCACATGTATTTCAGAGATGGAATAGTAAACTATGCAATATTCAATCCGATTTGAATTATTCGTATTCTATATCTAGAAGTATATGTCTCAAGTGAAGAACATATCTGTAATATTTACTTAGTGTAGCTTTGGTTCAGTGTAGTCCCTCTTGTGGAGATGGCATTGCGGTGTGTGAAAGCCCAGACTCCATGGACACTTCCTAGGCACACCCCACATGTATGGCGGAGGTGGAATAGTAAACTATGCAATATTCAATCCTATCTGAATTATTCGTATTCTAAATCTAGAAGTAGATGTCTCAAGTGAAGAACATACCTGGAATATTTACTTACTTTAGCTTTGGTTCAGTGTAGTCCCTCTTGTGGAGATGGCATTGTGGTGTGTGAAAGCCAAGACTCCATGGACACTTCCTAGGCACAACCCCACATGTATGCCGGAGGTGGAATAGTAATCTATGCAATACTCAATCCGATTTGAATTATTCGTATTCTAAATCTAGAAGTAGATGTCTCAAGTGAAGAACATACCTGGAATATTCACTTAGTGTAGCTTTGGTTCAGTGTAGTCCCTCTTGTGGAGATGGCATTGCGGTGTGTGAAAGCCCAGACTCCATGGACACTTCCTAGGCACACCCCACATGTATGCCGGAGGTGGAATAGTAAAATATGCACTATTCAATCCGATCTGAATTATTTGTATTCTAAATCTAGATGTAGATGTCTCAAGTGAACAACATACCTGGAATATTTACTTAGTGTAGCTTTGGTTCAGTGTAGTCCCTCTTGTGGAGATGGCATTATGGTGTGTGAAAGCCCAGACTCCATGGACACTTCCTAGGCACAGCCCCACATGTATGCTGGAGGTGGAATAGTAAACTATGCAATATTCAATCCGATTTGAATTATTCGTATTCTAAATCTAGAAGTAGATGTCTCAAGTGAAGAACATACCTGGAATATTTACTTAGTGTAGCTTTGGTTCAGTGTAGTCCCTCTTGTGGAGATGGCATTGCGATGTGTGAAAGCCCAGACTCCATGGACACTTCCTAAGCACACCCCACATGTATGCCGGAGGTGGAATAGTAAACTATGCAATATTCAATCCGATCTGAATTATTCGTATTCTAAATCTAGAAGAAGATGTCTCAAGTGAAGAACATACCTGGAATATTTACTTAGTGTAGCTTTGGTTCAGTGTAGTCCCTCTTGTGGAGATGGCATTGTGGTATATGAAAGCCCAGACTCCATGGACACTTCCTAGGCACAGCCCCACATGTATGCCGGAGGTGGGATAGTAAACTGTGCAATATTCAATCCGATCTGACTTATTCATATTCTAAATCTAGAAGTAGATGTCTCAAGTGAAGAACATACCTGGAATATTTACTTAGTGTAGCTTTGGTTCAGTGTAGTCCCTCTTGCAGAGATGGCATTGCGGTGTGTGAAAGCCCAGACTCCATGGACACTTCCTAGGCCCAGCCCCAAATGTATGCCAGAGGTGGAATAGTAAACTATGCAATATTCAATCCGATTTGAATTATTCGTATTCTAAATCTAGAAGTAGATGTCTCAAGTGAAGAACATACCTGGAATATTTACTTAGTGTAGCTTTGGTTCAGTGTAGTCCCTCTTGTGGAGATGGCATTGCGGTGTGTGAAAGCCCAGACTCAATGGACACTTCCTAGGCACAGCCCCACATGTATTTCAGAGATGGAATAGTAAACTATGCAATATTCAATCCGATCTGAATTATTCGTATTCTAAATCTAGAAGTAGATGTCTCAAGTGAAGAACATACCTGGAATATTTACTTAGTGTAGCTTTGGTTCAGTGTAGTCCCTCTTGTGGAGATGGCATTGTGGTGTGTGAGAGCCCAGACTCCATGGACACTTCCTAGGCACAGCCCCACATGTATGCCGGAGGTGGGATAGTAAACTATGCAATATTCAATCCGATCTGACTTATTCGTATTCTAAATCTAGAAGTAGATGTCTCAAGTGAAGAACATACCTGGAATATTTACTTAGTGTAGCTTTGGTTCAGTGTAGTCCCTCTTTGTGTGGATGGCATGGTGGTGTGTGAAAGCCCAGACACCATGGACACTTCCTAGGCACAGCCCCAAATGTATGCCGGCGGTGGAATAGTAAACTATGCAATATTCAATCCGATCTGAATTATTCGTATTCTAAATCTAGAAGTAGATGTCTCAAGTGAACAACATACCTGAAATATTTGCTTAGTGTAGCTTTGGTTCAGTGTAGCCCCTCTTGTGGAGATGGCATTGCGGTGTGTGAAAGCCCAGACTCCATGGACACTTCCTAGGCACAGCCCCACATTTATGCCGGAGGTGGAATAGTAAACTATGCAATATTCAATCCGATCTGAATTATTCGTATTCTAAATCTAGAAGTAGATGTCTCAAGTGAAGAACATATCTGGAATATTTACTTAGTGCAGCTTTGGTTCAGTGTAGTCCTTCTTGTGGAGATGGCATTGCGGTGTGTGAAAGCCGACTCCATGGACACTTCCTAGGCACACCCCACATGTATGCTGGAGGTGGAATAGTAAACTATGCAATATTCAATCCGATTTGAATTATTAGTATTCTAAATCTAGAAGTAGATGTCTCAAGTGAAGAACATACCTGGAATATTTACTTAGTGTAGCTTTGGTTCAGTGTAGTCCATGTTGTGGAGATGGCTTTGCGGTGTGTGAAAGCCCAGACTCCATGGACACTTCCTAGGCACAGCCCCACATGTATGCCGGAGGTGGAATAGCAAACTATGCAATATTCAATCCGATTTGAATTCGTATTTTAAATCTAGAAGTAGATGTCTCAAGTGAAGAACATATCTGGAATATTTACTTAGTGTATCTTTGGTTCGGTGTAGTCCCTCTTGCGGAGATGGCATTGTGGTGTGTGAAAGCCCAGACTCCATGGACACTTCCTAGGCACAGCCCCACATGTATGCCGGAGGTGGGATAGTTAACTATGCAATATTGATTCCGATCTGAATTATTCGTATTCTAAATGTAGAAGTAGATGTCTCAAGTGAAGAACATACCTGGAATATTTACTTAGTGTAGCTTTGGTTCAGTGTAGTCCCTCTTGCGGAGATTGCATTGTGGTGTGTTAAAGCCCAGACTCCATTGACACTTCCTAGGCACTGCCCCACATGTATTTTAGAGATGGAATAGTAAACTCTGCAATATTCAATCCGATTTGAATTATTTGTATTCTATATATAGAAGTATATGTCTCAAGTGAAGAACATATCTGGAATATTTACTTAGTGTAGCTTTGGTTCAGTGTAGTCCCTCTTGTGGAGATGGCATTGCGGTGTGTGAAAGCCCAGACTCCATGGACACTTCCTAGGCACACCCCACATGTATGCCGGAGGTGGAATAGTAAACTATGCAATATTCAATCCGATCTGAATTATTCGTATTCTAAATCTAGAAGTAGATGTCTCAAGTGAAGAACATACCTGGAATATTTACTTAGTGTAGCTTTGGTTCAGTGTAGTCCCTCTTGTGGAGATGGCATTGGGGTGTGTGAAAGCCCAGACTCCATGGACACTTCCTAGCCACAGCCCCACATGTATGCCGGAGGTGGAATAGTAATCTATGCAATATTCAATCCGATTTGAATTATTCGTATTCTAAATCTAGAATTAGATGTCTCAAGTGAAGAACATACCTGGAATATTTACTTAGTGTAGCTTTGGTTCAGTGTAGTCCCTCTTGTGGAGATGGCATTGCGGTGTGTGAAAGCCCAGACTCCATGGACACTTCCTAGGCACACCCCACATGTATGCCGGAGGTGGAATAGTAAACTATGCAATATTCAATCCGATCTGAATTATTTGTATTCTAAATCTAGAAGTAGATGTCTCAAGTGAACAACATACCTGGAATATTTACTTAGTGTAGCTTTGGTTCAGTGTAGTCCCTCTTGTGGAGATGGCATTGTGGTGTGTGAAAGCCCAGACTCCATGGACACTTCCTAGGCACAGCCCCACATGTATGCCGGAGGTGGAATAGTAATCTATGCAATATTCAATCCGATTTGAATTTTTCGTATTCTAAATCTAGAAGTAGATGTCTCAAGTGAAGAACATACCTGGAATATATACTTAGTGTAGCTTTGGTTCAGTGTAGTCCCTCTTGCAGAGATGGCATTGCGGTGTGTGAATGCCCAGACTCCATGGACACTTCCTAGGCCCAGCCCCACATGTATGCCTGAGGTGGAATAGTAAACTATGCAATATTCAATCCGATTTGAATTATTCGTATTCTAAATCTAGAAGTAGATGTCTCAAGTGAAGAACATACCTGGAATATTTACTTAGTGTAGCTTTGGTTCAGTGTAGTCCCTCTTGTGGAGATGGCATTGCGGTGTGTGAAAGCCCAGACTCCATGGACACTTCCTAGGCACAGCCCCACATGTATGCCGGAGGTGGAATAGTAAACTATGCAATATTCAATCCGATCTGAATTATTCGTATTCTAAATCTAGAAGTAGATGTCTCAAGTGAAGAACATATCTGGAATATTTACTTAGTGCAGCTTTGGTTCAGTGTAGTCCTTGTGGAGATGGCATTGCGGTGTGTGAAAGCCCAGACTCTATGAACACTTCCTAGGCACACCCCACATGTATGCCGGAGGTGGAATAGTAAACTATGCAATATTCAATCCGATTTGAATTATTAGTATTCTAAATCTAGAAGTAGATGTCTCAAGTGAAGAACATACCTGGAATATTTACTTAGTGTAGCTTTGGTTCAGTGTAGTCCATGTTGTGGAGATGGCATTGCGGTGTGTGAAAGCCCAGACTCCATGGACACTTCCTAGGCACAGCCCCACATGTATGCTGGAGGTGGAATAGTAAACTATGCAATATTCAATCCGATTTGAATTATTCGTATTTTAAATCTAGAAGTAGATGTCTCAAGTGAAGAACATATCTGGAATATTTACTTAGCGTATCTTTGGTTCGGTGTAGTCCCTCTTGCGGAGATGGCATTGTGGTGTGTGAAAGCCCAGACTCCATGGACACTTCCTAGGCACAGCCCCACATGTATGCCGGAGGTGGGATAGTTAACTATGCAATGTTGAATCCGATCTGAATTATTCTTATTCTAAATCTAGAAGTAGATGTCTCAAGTGAAGAACATACCTGGAATATTTACTTAGTGTAGCTTTGGTTCAGTGTAGTCCCTCTTGCGGAGATGGCATTGTGGTGTGTTAAAGCCCAGACTCCATTGACACTTCCTAGGCACAGCCCCACATGTATTTCAGAGATGGAATAGTAAACTATGCAATATTCAATCCGATTTGAATTATTCGTATTTATATCTAGAAGTATATGTCTCAAGTGAAGAAAATATCTGGAATATTTACTTAGTGTAGCTTTGGTTCAGTGTAGTCCCTCTTGTGGAGATGGCATTGCGGTGTGTGAAAGCCGAGACTCCATGAAAACTTCCTAGGCACACCCCACATGTATGCCGGAGGGTGGAATAGTAAACTATGGAATATTCAATCCGATCTGAATTATTCGTATTCTAAATCTAGAAGTAGATGTCTCAAGTGAAGAACATACCTGGAATATTTACTTAGTGTAGCTTTGGTTCAGTGTAATCCCTCTTGTGGAGATGGCATTGTGGTGTGTGAAAGCCCAGACTCCATGGACACTTCCTAGGCACAGCCCCACATGTATGCCGGAGGTGGAATAGTAATCTATGCAATATTCAATCCGACTTGAATTATTCGTATTCTAAATCTAGAAGTAGATGTCTCAAGTGAAGAACATACCTGGAATATTTACTTAGTGTAGCTTTGGTTCAGTGTAGTCCCTCTTGTGGAGATGGCATTGCGGTGTGTGAAAGCTGACTCCATGGACACTTCCTAGGCACACCCCACATGTATGCCGGAGGTGGAATAGTAAACTATGCAATATTCAATCCGATTTGAATTATTAGTATTCTAAATCTAGAAGTAGATGTCTCAAGTGAAGAACATACCTGGAATATTTACTTAGTGTAGCTTTGGTTCAGTGTAGTCCCTCTTGTGGAGATGGCATTGTGGTGTGTGAAAGCCCAGACTCCATGGACACTTCCTAGGGCACAGCCCCACATATATGCCGGAGGTGGAATAGTAATCTATGCAATATTCAATCCGATTTGAATTATTCGTATTCTAAATCTAGAAGTAGATGTCTCAAGTGAAGAACATACCTGGAATATTTACTTAGTGTAGCTTTGGTTCAGTGTAGTTCATGTTGTGGAGATGGCATTGCGGTGTGTGAAAGCCCAGACTCCATGGACACTTCCTAGGCAGAGCCCCCACATGTATGCCGGAGGTGGAATAGTAAACTATGCAATATTCAGTCCGATTTGAATTACTCGTATTCTAAATCTAGAAGTAGATGTCTCAAGTGAAGAACATATCTGGAATATTTACTTAGTGTATCTTTGGTTCGGTGTAGTCCCTTTTGCGGAGATGGCATTGTGGTGTGTAAAAGCCCAGACTCTATGGATACTGCCTAGGCGCAGGCCCGCATGTATGCCGGAGGTGGAATAGTAAACTATGCAATATTAAATCCGACTTGAATGATTCGTATTTAAATCTAGAAGTAGATGTTTCAAGTGAAGAACATATCTGGATTATTTACTTAGTGTAGCTTTGATTGAGTCTAGTCACTCTTGCGGAGATGGCATTCTGGTGTGTGAAAGCCCAGACTCCATGGACACTTCCTTGGCACAGCCCCGCATGTATGCCGAAGGTGGAATAGTAAACAATGCAATATTCAATCCGATCTGACTTATTCGTATTCTAAATCTAGAAGTAGATGTCTCAAGTTAAGAACATACCTGGAATATTTACTTAGTTTAGCTTTGGTTCAGTGTAGTCCCTCTTTGTGTAGATGGCATTGTGGTGTGTGAAAGCCCAGACTGCTTGGACACTTCCTAGGCACAGCCCCACATGTATGCCGGCGGTGGAATAGTAAACTATGCAATATTCAATCCGATCTGAATTATTCGTATTCTAAATCTAGAAGTAGATGTCTCAAGTGAAGAACATACCTGAAATATTTGCTTAGTGTAGCTTTGGTTCAGTGTAGCCCCTCTTGTGGAGATGGCATTGCGGTGTGTGAAAGCCCAGACTCCATGGACACTTCCTAGGCACAGCCCCACATGTATTTCAGAGATGGAATAGTAAACTATGCAATATTCAATCCGATTTGAATTATTCGTATTCTGTATCTAGAAGTAGATGTCTCAAGTGAAGAACATACCTGGAATATTTACTTAGTGGTAGCTTTGGTTCAGTGTAGTCCATGTTGTGGAGATGGCATTGCGGTGTGTGAAAGCCCAGACTCCATGGACACTTCCTAGGCACAGCCCCACATGTATGCCGGAGGTGGAATAGTAAACTATGCAATATTCAATCCGATTTGAATTATTCGTATTTTAAATCTAGAAGTAGATGTTTCAAGTGAAGAACATATCTGGAATATTTACTTAGTGTATCTTTGGTTCGGTGTAGTCCCTCTTGCGGAGATGGCATTGTGGTGTGTTAAAGCCCAGACTCCATTGACACTTCCTAGGCACAGCCCCACATGTATTTCAGAGATGGAATAGTAAACTATGCAATATTCAATCCGATTTGAATTATTCGTATTCAATATCTAGAAGTATATGTCTCAAGTGAAGAACATATCTGTAATATTTACTTAGTGTAGCTTTGGTTCAGTGTAGTCCCTCTTGTGGAGATGGCATTGCGGTCTGTGTGAAAGCCCAGACTCCATGGACACTTTCCTAGGGCACACCCCACATGTATGGCGGAGGTGGAATAGTAAACTATGCAATATTCAATCCTATCTGAATTATTCGTATTCTAATCTAGAAGTAGATGTCTCAAGTGAAGAACATACCTGGAATATTTACTTAGTGCAGCTTTGGTTCAGTGTAGTCCTTGTGGAGATGGCATTGCGGTGTGTGAAAGCCCAGACTCCATGAACACTTCCTAGGCACACCCCACATGTATGCCGGAGGTGGAATAGTAAACTATGCAATATTCATTCCGATTTGAATCATTAGTATTCTAAATCTAGAAGTAGATGTCTCAAGTGAAGAACATACCTGGAATATTTACTTAGTGTAGCTTTGGTTCAGTGTAGTCCATGTTGTGGAGATGGCATTGCGGGTGTGTGAAAGCCCAGACTCCATGGACACTTCCTAGGCACAGCCCAACATGTATGCCGGAGGTGAAATAGTAAACTATGCAATATTCAATCCGATTTGAATTATTCGTATTTTAAATCTAGAAGTAGATTACTTAGTGTATCTTTGGTTCGGTGTAGTCCCTCTTGCGGAGATGGCATTGTGGTGTGTGAAAGCCCAGACTCCATGGACACTTCCTAGGCCCAGCCCCAAATGTATGCCAGAGGTGGAATAGTAAACTATGCAATATTCAATCCGATTTGAATTATTCGTATTCTAAATCTAGAAGTAGATGTCTCAAGTGAAGAACATACCTGGAATATTTACTTAGTGTAGCTTTGGTTCAGTGTAGTCCCTCTTGTGGAGATGGCATTGCGGTGTGTGAAAGCCCAGACTCAATGGACACTTCCTAGGCACAGCCCCACATGTATTTCAGAGATGGAATAGTAAACTATGCAATATTCAATCCGATCTGAATTATTCGTATTCTAAATCTAGAAGTAGATGTCTCAAGTGAAGAACATACCTGGAATATTTACTTAGTGTAGCTTTGGTTCAGTGTAGTCCCTCTTGTGGAGATGGCATTGTGGTGTGTGAGAGCCCAGACTCCATGGACACTTCCTAGGCACAGCCCCACATGTATGCCGGAGGTGGGATAGTAAACTATGCAATATTCAATCCGATCTGACTTATTCGTATTCTAAATCTAGAAGTAGATGTCTCAAGTGAAGAACATACCTGGAATATTTACTTAGTGTAGCTTTGGTTCAGTGTAGTCCCTCTTTGTGTGGATGGCATTGTGGGTGTGTGAAAGCCCAGACACCATGGACACTTCCTAGGCACAGCCCCAAATGTATGCCGGCGGTGAAATAGTAAACTATGCAATATTCAATCCGATCTGAATTATTCGTATTCTAAATCTAGAAGTAGATGTCTCAAGTGAACAACATACCTGAAATATTTGCTTAGTGTAGCTTTGGTTCAGTGTAGCCCCTCTTGTGGAGATGGCATTGCGGTGTGTGAAAGCCCAGACTCCATGGACACTTCCTAGGCACAGCCCACATTTATGCCGGAGGTGGAATAGTAAACTATGCAATATTCAATCCGATCTGAATTATTCGTATTCTAAATCTAGAAGTAGATGTCTCAAGTGAAGAACATATCTGGAATATTTACTTAGGTGCAGCTTTGGTTCAGTGTAGTCCTTCTTGTGGAGATGGCATTGCGGTGTGTGAAAGCCGACTCCATGGACACTTCCTAGGCACACCCCACATGTATGCTGGAGGTGGAATAGTAAACTATGCAATATTCAATCCGATTTGAATTATTAGTATTCTAAATCTAGAAGTAGATGTCTCAAGTGAAGAACATACCTGGAATATTTACTTAGTGTAGCTTTGGTTCAGTGTAGTCCATGGTTGTGGAGATGGCTTTGCGGTGTGTGAAAGCCCAGACTCCATGGACACTTCCTAGGCACAGCCCCACATGTATGCCGGAGGTGGAATAGTAAACTATGCAATATTCAATCCGATTTGAATTCGTATTTTAAATCTAGAAGTAGATGTCTCAAGTGAAGAACATATCTGGAATATTTACTTAGTGTATCTTTGGTTCTGTGTAGTCCCTCTTGCGGAGATGGCATTGTGGGTGTGTGAAAGCCCAGACTCCATGGACACTTCCTAGGCACAGCCCCACATGTATGCCGGAGGTGGGATAGTTAACTATGCAATATTGATTCCGATCTGAATTATTCGTATTCTAAATGTAGAAGTAGATGTCTCAAGTGAAGAACATACCTGGAATATTTACTTAGTGTAGCTTTGGTTCAGTGTAGTCCCTCTTGCGGAGATGGCATTGTGGTGTGTTAAAGCCCAGACTCCATTGACACTTCCTAGGCACTGCCCCACATGTATTTTAGAGATGGAATAGTAAACTCTGCAATATTCAATCCGATTTGAATTATTCGTATTCTATATATAGAAGTATATGTCTCAAGTGAAGAACATATCTGGAATATTTACTTAGTGTAGCTTTGGTTCAGTGTAGTCCCTCTTGTGGAGATGGCATTGCGGTGTGTGAAAGCCCAGACTCCATGGACACTTCCTAGGCACACCCCACATGTATGCCGGAGGTGGAATAGTAAACTATGCAATATTCAATCCGATCTGAATTATTCGTATTCTAAATCTAGAAGTAGATGTCTCAAGTGAAGAACATACCTGGAATATTTACTTAGTGTAGCTTTGGTTCAGTGTAGTCCCTCTTGTGGAGATGGCATTGGGGTGTGTGAAAGCCCAGACTCCATGGACACTTCCTAGCCACAGCCCCACATGTATGCCGGAGGTGGAATAGTAATCTATGCAATATTCAATCCGATTTGAATTATTCGTATTCTAAATCTAGAATTAGATGTCTCAAGTGAAGAACATACCTGGAATATTTACTTAGTGTAGCTTTGGTTCAGTGTAGTCCCTCTTGTGGAGATGGCATTGCGGTGTGTGAAAGCCCAGACTCCATGGACACTTCCTAGGCACACCCCACATGTATGCCGGAGGTGGAATAGTAAACTATGCAATATTCAATCCGATCTGAATTATTTGTATTCTAAATCTAGAAGTAGATGTCTCAAGTGAACAACATACCTGGAATATTTACTTAGTGTAGCTTTGGTTCAGTGTAGTCCCTCTTGTGGAGATGGCATTGTGGTGTGTGAAAGCCCAGACTCCATGGACACTTCCTAGGCACAGCCCCACATGTATGCCGGAGGTGGAATAGTAATCTATGCAATATTCAATCCGATTTGAATTTTTCGTATTCTAAATCTAGAAGTAGATGTCTCAAGTGAAGAACATACCTGGAATATATACTTAGTGTAGCTTTGGTTCAGTGTAGTCCCTCTTGCAGAGATGGCATTGCGGTGTGTGAATGCCCAGACTCCATGGACACTTCCTAGGCCCAGCCCCACATGTATGCCTGAGGTGGAATAGTAAACTATGCAATATTCAATCCGATTTGAATTATTCGTATTCTAAATCTAGAAGTAGATGTCTCAAGTGAAGAACATACCTGGAATATTTACTTAGTGTAGCTTTGGTTCAGTGTAGTCCCTCTTGTGGAGATGGCATTGCGGTGTGTGAAAGCCCAGACTCCATGGACACTTCCTAGGCACAGCCCCACATGTATGCCGGAGGTGGAATAGTAAACTATGCAATATTCAATCCGATCTGAATTATTCGTATTCTAAATCTAGAAGTAGATGTCTCAAGTGAAGAACATATCTGGAATATTTACTTAGTGCAGCTTTGGTTCAGTGTAGTCCTTGTGGAGATGGCATTGCGGTGTGTGAAAGCCCAGACTCTATGAACACTTCCTAGGCACACCCCACATGTATGCCGGAGGTGGAATAGTAAACTATGCAATATTCAATCCGATTTGAATTATTAGTATTCTAAATCTAGAAGTAGATGTCTCAAGTGAAGAACATACCTGGAATATTTACTTAGTGTAGCTTTGGTTCAGTGTAGTCCATGTTGTGGAGATGGCATTGCGGTGTGTGAAAGCCCAGACTCCATGGACACTTCCTAGGCACAGCCCCACATGTATGCCGGAGGTGGAATAGTAAACTATGCAATATTCAATCCGATTTGAATTATTCGTATTTTAAATCTAGAAGTAGATGTCTCAAGTGAAGAACATATCTGGAATATTTACTTAGCGTATCTTTGGTTCGGTGTAGTCCCTCTTGCGGAGATGGCATTGTGGTGTGTGAAAGCCCAGACTCCATGGACACTTCCTAGGCACAGCCCCACATGTATGCCGGAGGTGGGATAGTTAACTATGCAATATTGAATCCGATCTGAATTATTCTTATTCTAAATCTAGAAGTAGATGTCTCAAGTGAAGAACATACCTGGAATATTTACTTAGTGTAGCTTTGGTTCAGTGTAGTCCCTCTTGCGGAGATGGCATTGTGGTGTGTTAAAGCCCAGACTCCATTGACACTTCCTAGGCACAGCCCCACATGTATTTCAGAGATGGAATAGTAAACTATGCAATATTCAATCCGATTTGAATTATTCGTATTTATATCTAGAAGTATATGTCTCAAGTGAAGAAAATATCTGGAATATTTACTTAGTGTAGCTTTGGTTCAGTGTAGTCCCTCTTGTGGAGATGGCATTGCGGTGTGTGAAAGCCGAGACTCCATGAACACTTCCTAGGCACACCCCACATGTATGCCGGAGGTGGAATAGTAAACTATGGAATATTCAATCCGATCTGAATTATTCGTATTCTAAATCTAGAAGTAGATGTCTCAAGTGAAGAACATACCTGGAATATTTACTTAGTGTAGCTTTGGTTCAGTGTAATCCCTCTTGTGGAGATGGCATTGTGGTGTGTGAAAGCCCAGACTCCATGGACACTTCCTAGGCACAGCCCCACATGTATGCCGGAGGTGGAATAGTAATCTATGCAATATTCAATCCGACTTGAATTATTCGTATTCTAAATCTAGAAGTAGATGTCTCAAGTGAAGAACATACCTGGAATATTTACTTAGTGTAGCTTTGGTTCAGTGTAGTCCCTCTTGTGGAGATGGCATTGCGGTGTGTGAAAGCTGACTCCATGGACACTTCCTAGGCACACCCCACATGTATGCCGGAGGTGGAATAGTAAACTATGCAATATTCAATCCGATTTGAATTATTAGTATTCTAAATCTAGAAGTAGATGTCTCAAGTGAAGAACATACCTGGAATATTTACTTAGTGTAGCTTTGGTTCAGTGTAGTCCCTCTTGTGGAGATGGCATTGTGGTGTGTGAAAGCCCAGACTCCATGGACACTTCCTAGGCACAGCCCCACATGTATGCCGGAGGTGGAATAGTAATCTATGCAATATTCAATCCGATTTGAATTATTCGTATTCTAAATCTAGAAGTAGATGTCTCAAGTGAAGAACATACCTGGAATATTTACTTAGTGTAGCTTTTGTTCAGTGTAGTTCATGTTTGGAGATGGCATTGCGGTGTGTGAAAGCCCAGACTCCATGGACACTTCCTAGGCAGAGCCCCACATGTATGCCGGAGGTGGAATAGTAAACTATGCAATATTCAGTCCGATTTGAATTACTCGTATTCTAAATCTAGAAGTAGATGTCTCAAGTGAAGAACATATCTGGAATATTTACTTAGTGTATCTTTGGTTCGGTGTAGTCCCTTTTGCGGAGATGGCATTGTGGTGTGTAAAAGCCCAGACTCTATGGATACTGCCTAGGCGCAGGCCCGCATGTATGCCGGAGGTGGCATAGTAAACTATGCAATATTAAATCCGACTTGAATGATTCGTATTTTAAATCTAGAAGTAGATGTTTCAAGTGAAGAACATATCTGGATTATTTACTTAGTGTAGCTTTGATTGAGTCTAGTCACTCTTGCGGAGATGGCATTCTGGTGTGTGAAAGCCCAGACTCCATGGACACTTCCTTGGCACAGCCCCGCATGTATGCCGAAGGTGGAATAGTAAACAATGCAATATTCAATCCGGTTTGAAATATTCGTATTCTATCTAAATCTAGAAGTAGATGTCTCAAGTGAATAACATATCTGGAATTTTTACTTAGTGTAGCTTTGGTTCAGTGTAGTCCCTCTTGCGGAGATGACATTGTGGTGTGTGAAAGCCCAGACTCCATGGACACTTTCCAGGCACAGCCCCACATATATGTCAGAGGTGGAATAGTAAACTGTGCAATATTCAATCCGATTTGAATTATTCGTATTCTAAGTCTTGATGTAGATGTCTCAAGTGAAGAACATACCTGGAATATTTACTTAGTGTAGCTTTGGTTCAGTGTAGTCCCTCTTGCGGAGATGGCATTGTGGTGTGTTAAAGCCCAGACTCCATTGACACTTCCTAGGCACAGCCCCACATGTATTTCAGAGATGGAATAGTAAACTATGCAATATTCAATCCGATTTGAATTATTCGTATTTATATCTAGAAGTATATGTCTCAAGTGAAGAAAATATCTGGAATATTTACTTAGTGTAGCTTTGGTTCAGTGTAGTCCCTCTTGTGGAGATGGCATTGCGGTGTGTGAAAGCCCAGACTCCATGAACACTTCCTAGGCACACCCCACATGTATGCCGGAGGTGGAATAGTAAACTATGGAATATTCAATCCGATCTGAATTATTCGTATTCTAAATCTAGAAGTAGATGTCTCAAGTGAAGAACATACCTGGAATATTTACTTAGTGTAGCTTTGGTTCAGTGTAATCCCTCTTGTGGAGATGGCATTGTGGTGTGTGAAAGCCCAGACTCCATGGACACTTCCTAGGCACAGCCCCACATGTATGCCGGAGGTGGAATAGTAATCTATGCAATATTCAATCCGACTTGAATTATTCGTATTCTAAATCTAGAAGTAGATGTCTCAAGTGAAGAACATACCTGGAATATTTACTTAGTGTAGCTTTGGTTCAGTGTAGTCCCTCTTGTGGAGATGGCATTGCGGTGTGTGAAAGCCGACTCCATGGACACTTCCTAGGCACACCCCACATGTATGCCGGAGGTGGAATAGTAAACTATGCAATTTTCAATCCGATTTGAATTATTAGTATTCTAAATCTAGAAGTAGATGTCTCAAGTGAAGAACATACCTGGAATATTTACTTAGTGTAGCTTTGGTTCAGTGTAGTCCCTCTTGTGGAGATGGCATTGTGGTGTGTGAAAGCCCAGACTCCATGGACACTTCCTAGGCACAGCCCCACATGTATGCCGGAGGTGGAATAGTAATCTATGCAATATTCAATCCGATTTGAATTATTCGTATTCTAAATCTAGAAGTAGATGTCTCAAGTGAAGAACATACCTGGTATATTTACTTAGTGTAGCTTTGGTTCAGTGTAGTTCATGTTGTGGAGATGGCATTGCGGTGTGTGAAAGCCCAGACTCCATGGACACTTCCTAGGCAGAGCCCCACATGTATGCCGGAGGTGGAATAGTAAACTATGCAATATTCAGTCCGATTTGAATTACTCGTATTCTAAATCTAGAAGTAGATGTCTCAAGTGAAGAACATATCTGGAATATTTACTTAGTGTATCTTTGGTTCGGTGTAGTCCCTTTTGCGGAGATGGCATTGTGGTGTGTAAAAGCCCAGACTCTATGGATACTGCCTAGGCGCAGGCCCGCATGTATGCCGGAGGTGGAATAGTAAACTATGCAATATTAAATCCGACTTGAATGATTCGTATTTTAAATCTAGAAGTAGATGTTTCAAGTGAAGAACATATCTGGATTATTTACTTAGTGTAGCTTTGATTGAGTCTAGTCACTCTTGCGGAGATGGCATTCTGGTGTGTGAAAGCCCAGACTCCATGGACACTTCCTTGGCACAGCCCCGCATGTATGCCGAAGGTGGAATAGTAAACAATGCAATATTCAATCCGGTTTGAAATATTCGTATTCTATCTAAATCTAGAAGTAGATGTCTCAAGTGAATAACATATCTGGAATTTTTACTTAGTGTAGCTTTGGTTCAGTGTAGTCCCTCTTGCGGAGATGACATTGTGGTGTGTGAAAGCCCAGACTCCATGGACACTTTCCAGGCACAGCCCCACATATATGTCAGAGGTGGAATAGTAAACTGTGCAATATTCAATCCGATTTGAATTATTCGTATTCTAAGTCTTGATGTAGATGTCTCAAGTGAAGAACATACCTGGAATATTTACTTAGTGTAGCTTTGGTTCAGTGTAGTCCCTGTTGCAGAGATGGCATTGTTGTGTGAAAAAGCCTAGACTCCATGGACACTTCCTAGGCGCAGCCCCGCATGTATGCCGGAGCTGCTCTGTGCGTACATGCAGCATCAGATGCAAGCAGGGGCGAGTGCAGCGCCTATATCTGTACCTGCCAGGCGTCAGCGCCTGCATTGCCCTTGACACGCATTTATCAAAGTCAACACAAGGGTGAACGCCAATCGGAGGACGCGTCTGAGCTGACTGCAGCTGCCTCTCTTCTTCATTTGCTGAGCAATGGCACGAGTACAAGAGGGAGCCAGCACAAGGCACATTGGGGACACCTGACAGTGCCTGACATGTACACGCCGTGCAGGAGGCGCCCAATGCGTGCGCCGTAGTTGAGGCCAGCAGTTGAGGCCAGCAGTTGGGGGTTTGGCATATAGGTCCTATAGCCTGTAAATAGATTGACTCCACCGATTTCCGTTTGCCATTTTTGCTAAAGTTCGGAGCAGCTGCACTGAGTGCAAC
The DNA here is from genome assembly GCF_052857255.1 of Amblyomma americanum. NCBI lineage: Eukaryota > Metazoa > Arthropoda > Arachnida > Ixodida > Ixodidae > Amblyomma > Amblyomma americanum. The sequence goes on from NC_135502.1 coordinate 175,478,504, forward strand.
AAAGCTTCAGTACACTTTGTTTTCATGCAACGGCCTTGTGTGTTAAAAAAATATATGGTTTTGAAAATGCCTATTGTGTTGTTCAATGTTTTTTGTGTGCCAGAAATGTTCAAAATGTTTGGTTTGAATTAACTTATGACCACAAACCTACTATTGGCACAAGCATGCTAATTACAAATTGCAGTTGTTGGCTCGTAGCTTCCAGTTTTTTCTTTTGAACTTATTTTGAAATATCAAATATTTAAAAATAATAAATCACTTCTGCTTGTAGTTCAATGCACCTGGAGACTCACTTTGCAGAAATGTAATTTGTGTCCTTTCTTCTGTTATTACTTAAATGAATGAGGTCTTCATAAACTCTTGTGATGTTGTTTAATGTATTTCTTTTTACTTCATTATTGATGAACCTTTTGTGTGCTCTCTGTTGTGTGCTACTTATGTATGCCTTGTTTAAAATTTTGATGTCTACTTAAGTATTATTCACAAATTATACTATTTCCTTGTGTCTGCTGCAGCCATGCAAATAAATGGTTTCCTAGCCCTTTGTAAAGCTGTTTATATAGCATGTAGCCCAGGTAATCATCCAGTTCTCGGAAAAAAAAATTTTGATTTGATTTGAACAGCACTCCTAAGATGTATTTATAGCAGACCTCTAACAATGTTCGAGTGTACCAGTGAACAGCTCTTGCAATGGCGCAAACGATGTGATTCTGTGTGCAGCATTCTTTCTTGGACTAGTTCATGATGCTGCTGCAGCAAAGCATCGATTTCTTGTAAATCGCCAATATGCAGACGTGTATTTTTCTTTTTTGTTGCTGTACACGAGGAGACATTGTTAAAGGGCAGTGTGCTGCGTGCATATGACGGTGGGGTTTCCTCCGCAGGGCATCCAAATGGTGCTGGCTGAGAGCTACGAGCGCATCCACCGCAGCAACCTTGTGGGCATGGGCATTGTGCCCCTTCAATATCTGCCGGGGCAAAACGCCCAGATGCTGGGGCTATCTGGCCGTGAGCGCTTCAGCCTGCATCTGGGCAAGGACCTGGTGCCTGGCCAGAAGGTGGCGCTCCAGGTCAGTGCTCCGTGTCTGCACCATGAATATGGACAGAGTTTATATTGTCATGTGGTGGCGGCAGCAGTCAGGAAAACAGTAAAGGGCTTATAAAAGGAACTTTATTTGGCTCACTTGGACCGATAAAGAACTGAACATCTTGGCCCCTTTATGACTACACCAATCAACCCTCAGCCCTCAGGCCCTGGCAGCTGTGGAGCAACTGACCAAGGTGGCGGTCAGACTTCTGATGCAGCAGAGGGTGCTAAGAACCTCTGGCTCCGGACGAGCTGCCATTGGAAACTTAACCTGGTAACATTTAACACTGTAACCTTATCCAGTGAGGTTAGTCTAGCAGTCCTATTTGAGGAACTAGTGGGTAATAAATGGGATGTCATAGGGCTTAGTGAGGTCAGGAGGACAGATGAGACGTATACAGTGCTAAGAGGTGGGCATGTGTTATGCTATCGTGGATTAGCGGAAAGACTAGAACCAGGTAGAGGATTCCTCATTGATTGTTGTATAGCTGGCAACATAGAGGAATTCTGTGGTATAAACAAGACGGTGGCAGTTATCGTAATTAGGCTCAAGAAGTAGAAACTTAATGTCGCAGAGGCTTATGTGCCTACCTGCAGCCATGATGACCACATCGTCGAAACCTTCTATGAAGGCGAGGAATCGGCAATGGGCAAAGTAATAACACATTACACTGTACTGATGGGTGACTTCAATGCCAAGGTAGGAAAGAAGCAGGCTGGAGACCAGGCAGTAGGTGACTATGGCATAGGCTCTAGGAATAGCAGGGGGGAGTTATTAGGAGTTATTGGTTGAGTTCACAGAGCGAAATAATTTACATATCATGAATACTACCTTCTTCCACAAACGAGAGAACATGAAGTGGACGTGAAACAGCTCTAATGCTGAGACTAAAAATGAAATAGACTTTACTATTCGCTCACCCTGGCATCGTGCATGATGTGGAGGTCCTCAGAAAGGTGCGTTTAGCGACCACAGGATCGTAAGGTCTCGAATTAGCCTAGACTTGAAGAGGGAATGGAGGAAACTATTGAATGTAAGCAGAAGCCCAATAATGTTTTAGCGGTGAAGGGGAAAGTAGAGGAATTCAGGATATCACTTCAGAACAGATTTTTGGCTTTACTTAGGGTGACGTCCTTAATGTTCAAGCAATCTACGGTAATCCATAGCTATCATTATGGAGTGAGTAGCAGAGGAAGGCGGTACGATGGTTCGACAGGATGCCGGCAAGCTCTCTCAGAAGTCTAAAGATCTGCTTAAGAAACATCAAATCACGGAAGCATCAAACCCCACAGACGGAATTGAATTGGCCGAGCTATCAGAGGTAACCAATAAGTGCAACATATCACACATAAGGAAGTTTAATGTGGAGAGACTCGAGCATGCTCTAAAGAAAGGAGGTGGCCTAAAAGCGGTGAAGAGAAAACTAGGCACAGGCAAAAATCAAATGTATGCGTTGAGAGACAAAGAGGGCAATGTCATTAGCAATATGGGTAAGATAGTTAAAGTAGCTGAAGAGTTCTGCACAAATCTATACAGCAGCCAATGTAGTCACGATGTAAGTGAGATGAGCAGTATCGCACAGCAATGGGACACTCCGCCTGTAACGAAAGAGGAAGTAAAGAAAGCCTTAGGACAGACAGACAGACAGAAAAAATTTTTCTGCAAGTGAGTTTTAGACCTTGCTGGGTCCCTGGGCCACTGCACGGTCCCACACTGCATCAGGTCGGTCATGTCGGGACATGACGTCGGCAGCCTGAGTCACCGCAGCAAGCTGCGATGTCAGGTCTGCAGACGTGACCTCCCAGTCCTCCCAGCTCGAGGTGGCTGCGGGAGAGGGTCAGCAGGGCAGCCGAAAAGATATGGGAGAGTGTGGCGTAAGGGTCACAGCATAGGGAGCATGCAGGGAAGTGCCACAATAGTGGGATAACAGCTGAGGGGATGACAGAGAGGGGGTTTAGAGGCGTCTGAAGAGGATCTGTTGGGAGTGCGTAAGAGAAGGGTGGGGAGGGGAGTAAGTCGGACGGTCCAAACGGGGTATTTGCGTGAGCTCTGCAAAGGTGTGCGCCCGCTCCCTCGAGAATCCTGGATCGAGACTGTCCTGAGCCCGGCAAATCAAACCTCGGGCCAATTTATTATCGGCAACCTCGTTTCCAGAGTGAGCCGGCATCCACTGGAGCTGTTCCCTGCGTGGTAAATTTTGGGTTGAATTCTACTTTGGTATCCTGTATGCCAATTTTTAGACCCACCGTTCTGCTCTAGCCTCTCTGATTCATTGATCATGTTTAGCAGTGCATCTCCTGAGTGACTTGGCAAGGCAATGTCCTGTCTCTGGCAAAGTTGGACACCGCCACTTTGGAGTCGCTGAAGATGTATTGAGCGTCCGAATGTGCAAGGGCTAGGGCGATGGTGGCCTCCTCTGTCTCCTCAGGCGTAGTGCCTGAGGGAAGCTGTGAGTTAGGATGTGGAGTAGGGTTGGATTGTAGCCAACTGCTACCACTTATGCGCTGTACATGCGGCGTCTACTCAAATGGCATCGTGCAAATGCAAAGGGGGAAAGCAGCTGGTGAGAATCTGATAACAGCAGATCTGTTGAAGGACAAAGGGGAGATTGTGCTAGAAAATCTAGCCACCCTGTATACACAATGCCTTATGACCTTGATCATACCAGTAGCTTGGAAGGGGGAAAGCAGCTGGTGAGAATCTGATAACAGCAGATCTGTTGAAGGACAAAGGGGAGATTGTGCTAGAAAATCTAGCCACCCTGTATACACAATGCCTTATGACCTTGATCATACCAGAAGCTTGGAAGAATGCTAGCATCATCTTAATCCATAAGAAGGGAGATGCCAAGGACTTGAAGAAGTGCAGTCCCATCAGCTTACTGTCCATTGGTTATAAGGCTTTGGTAATCGGTAATAGGGCCAGGACAAACTTAGAGTTCATTCAACCAAGTGATCAGGTAGGCTTTTGTAAAGGATACTCTACAATAGACCATGTTCACACAATCAATCAGGTGATAGAAAAATGTGCAGATTACAACTAACCCCTATATATAGCCTTCTTAGATTATGAAAAAGCATTTGACTCGGTAGAAACCTGGGCAGTCATGCAGGTATTTTGGAATCACAATTTAGAACAGCCTTGTTTAAAAATAGTGGAAAATATCTGTAAAGCTGCATAGCTACGATAGTGTTCCATAAATTCAGCTGTAAAATTCTAATAAGGAAGGGCTTCAGGCAGGGAGGCACGATCTCGCTAAAGCTATTCACCGCCTGCTTACAGGAAGAATTCAGAGGCCTGAGTTGGGAACAGTTGGGGAGCAGAGATAATCGAGAATGCCTAGTAATCTGCGATTCGCTAATAACATTTTCTTGCTAAGTCACTCAGGAGATGCACTGCTAAACATGATCAATGAATTAGAGAGGCTAGAGCAGAATGGTGGGTCTAAAAATTGGCATACAAAGTAGTGTTCAACATTCTCGGAAACGAACAGCAATTTACAATTGGTAGTGACGTGCTGGAAGTGGTAAGGAAATACCTACGTCTACTTAGGGCAGGCAGTGAGTGCTGATCCAGATCATGAGAGGGAAATAACTAGAAGAATAAGAATGGGTTGGAGCGCATATGGCAGGTTCTCTCAGATCATGAATGGCAGTTTACCAATATCCCTCAAGAGAAAAGTGTACAACAGCTGTATCTTACTGGTACTTGTCTATACAGCAGAAATGTGGAGGATAACAAAAAGGAAAAGGACAACGCAGAGAGCCATGGAAAGGAAAAACGATAGATGTAACAGTAAGACATGAAGAGGGCAGAGTGGGTGAGGGAACAAACTCGGGTTAATGATAGCCTAGCTGAAATCAAGAGGAAGACATGGGCTGGGCAGGGCATTTAATGCGAAGGCAATATAACCAATGGTCCTTAATAGATTCCAGAAGGGAAGCATAGCAGGGTGTGGCAAAAAATGATTGGGCAGATGAGATTAAGAAGTTTGCGGAGATAGGGTGGCCACGGCTGGCACGGGACAGGATTAATTTGAGAGATATGGGAGAGGCCGTTGCCCTGCATTGGCCTTAGTCAGGCTGATGATGATGAGGACAGCACCCAATTATTGTTGCAGTAAAAATTGATTTCGTGTTTCTTTCTGGCTATGCACTTGTCCGGGAACAGAAGCTGCATTTATCGCTGAGAAAATTGTATTTACAAATTTTCCCACTAGTCGATTGAAGCTTATGACATCCTTACCGAAAAGAATGGGTTGCCATTGATTCAAGGGAATGGTGATGTTGTGTAGCCTCTCTGACCAACGACATAAAACTCTATGCGCTGTATTGGATGAGTTGAGAATAGTTCATCTTGAAGGCCACCTCAAAACAAAGAAAGGACCAACGAAAGAGGAAATGACATGGGTGCTGTCTAACAACTGAAGGTTTAATGGAAAACCCAGGAAATATGTAAGGTGAAAACGTGCGAAACTTTAAACGAAACACAGAAAACGTAATGGATTGCACTGCAAAGGAAAGGTGCTTATCGAGAAACGAGATTTCCCTGTAAAGCAACAGATGGTTTTGCCACACACATGTCAGAGTTCTTAGCAATGCAATATGCTTCCAAAGTTTCCCTGCCTATCTGGTTACTGCTGTTGTATGCCATCGTCATATTATGCAAGTCAGGCAGGCAAGGATGATCTTCATGTTCTTTGCATTCGCAGCAGTGCTGCACATGGTTAGAAGGAGATTTTTTCTTATCAAGGGACTTTTCGTGCTGTTTCAATCTGAGGTTTATGCACCTAGCCATTTGACCATAATGTATCTTTCAGCATGACAAAGGAACCCTATACACCACCCCTTTTTTGCAGTTAATGAACTTGTCTGCATGCAACACAGTGCACCGTTGAACGTCCTTTCTGGAAGAGGCCGGTTCCAAGTCCTTATTCACTGCAGCCCACAGTTTCCCAAATTTATGTTAGGCGGAGAACACCACCTGCACATTGTGTTGTGCTGCGATTTTTTATAGACGATGCGACACACCTTGCAGATACGGGATACACGTGACCTTCTTCTTGGCGCCCCTGACGAGAAGGTGTCTCCTTTTTCTTCAGCTTCCCGGAGAGTCTTTCCGCCAGCCGAGCAAGGTTCTTCTCTAGAACGCCTATTTCACATAGTCTGGCCACCTGGCCATGGAAACCCTTTTCAATCTGGTTGGGACATGACATTTTAAGGGCTGTTGACAGGCATCACAACACTAACCTGTCCTTTGCCAGTCGTTTGAGTGCTGCGAACTGAACAAGAGAAGGGGCTTTCTGGCCTTTGGTGAATACATCTAGCAAACATGATTCCTGATCAGCCTCCACTCAAGGTTTAAAAATCGTATGCACCCATCCGTTGGCAACTCAGATGTGAAGTTGAGCCCTTGACCCCCTTTTTTTTTAAATAGCTTTAGTACGTCAGGCCTAGTACAATCCAAGATTCGATGCAGACTCCGGACTTTTGTACGAAGACCTTGTTTTCCAGGTAACGACAGTAGGTAAACGATGCGTTGAAAGAAGCTCAAGGAAGCACTCCACAGCCTGAACGAGGCTGAACTTGAGACAGGAAACAGGTCTTCGAACCGCGGAGATTTACGGGTTTTTTTGCAGATAGCCAGGTAGCCAAAAGATTGCACACTACACAATGTGCAGGTGGTAATCTCTGCTGATCATAAAGTTGGGAAACTGTGCACTGCAGTGAATAAGAAACTTGAACGGGCCTTTTCCAGAAAGGACGTGTCTCATGCAGGCAAGTTGATTTACTGCAAGAAAGGAGTGGTGTATAGGGTTCCTTTGTCATGCTGAAAGATAAATTATGGTCGAACGGGTAGGTACATAAATGTCAGGTTGAAAGTAAATGAAAATTCCCTTGACAAGAAAAAATTGGCTGCGGTTTAGCTCTGGTTAATCCTGGAATGACGCGAGAGCGGGAGCTCCTCTTGGTTTTGTTCCAACGCCGAGCCCTGGCTTCTTTCAGAGCCGCCGAGCACAGCTCATCCTCTCCTCCACTCTCCATCTTTGCCCCGGCAGCAAAGCCGAGTGGTCTACATATACAGCTGCGATGCATCTCTCGCTCTCCCCCCCCACACTCGACACGGTGCATGCGCAAAGCTGTTGTAGCTCGGTTTCGCCGGCAGTAGCAGCTGCTCCGCACCACGTGTCCAACCGGCTCAAGGCCACAGCACCGCCACGGAGCTCAAGGGGTGCCATGCTAAAGGCTCGAAGAGCTGACGTAGTGTATCTTTGGCCACAAAAAATCGCTTTCTTCTAGCCTCGTGCTGCACTGCTGTGAATGCAAAGAACATGAAGATCATCTTTGCCTGCCGTAATTGCATAATATGACGATGGCATACAACAGCAGCAACCAGATAGGCAGGGAAACTTTGGAAGCATACTGCATCGCTAAGAACTCCGACACGTGTGTGGCAAAACCGTCTGTTCCTTTACAGGGAAACGAGATAGCGTTTCTCGATAAGTGCCTTTCCTTTGCAGTGTAATCCTTGATGTTTTCCAGTGTTTGTTTCGTCTTAAGTTTTGCACATTTTCGCCTTATATATTTGCTGGGTTTTTCATTAAACCTTCAGTTGTTAGGCAGTGCCCGTGTCGTCTTCTCTTTCGTTGGCCCTTTGTCTGTTTAGCGCTGGTCGTCAAGATGAAAAAAATCGGTGTCAGCAAAATTCAGTAAGCATGATAAAAAGGCACTGAGGATCGTTTTGTCACTGTATGTGACAAAAATACACACGTCGGACAGCTGCCATGCACAGACAATCCTCAAGCTCTGTAATTCTTCCCGACGCCTTCCTTTTTTTGTTGGCTTCATTAACCGGAGCATTCCTGTGGGTTTTTGGCAGACCTGGATAGTTTTTTCACTCCCTTCGAACTGTCTCCCTGCTGCCTGTTTCCCATTCTGCTGCGCATATTCAACAGCATGGAACTTCAGTTTTGCATCATAGCTTGTTCGCCTCACAGGCGGCATCATGTTAAGCATGAACACCATATGGCACCTGAGACACTGTATGAGTATGATGCTGAAATTGATATCTGCACGTACTTCATGCTGCCGCCAAATCTGTCCGGTAGTTGCGAGAATATATTATTCTGCCCTCAGGATAACATTTTTAAAATACAGTTTTAGCATAGTGTGATCTGCATTCTGTTACAGTGGGCCACTTTTTCGGGGAGATACCTGTGAGTGCACAGATAACCATGCACAGAGCACGCACATGCCATTGTGCAGGGGCAGCTGGGTCCCTGCAGAAGCGGATCACAATTGCGCTGCGCTAAAACTCTCTAATAAGTCGATTGTTTTTCTTTCTCACAATGGTTTTTATTTCTTTTGAGGCACAGTTATTGGGAATGCCAAAAGATGGCGCATGGTGGCACATAATTTTTCATCATATTTAAGTTGCACCAATGAAAAATCCAGACAAAAACACGACTTATACACCGGAAAATATGGCATATATATATATATATATATATATATATATATATATATATATATATATATATATATATATATATATATATATATATATATCTGCACCAAATGCAAAAGCTGCTTCAAAGTGACTTTGGTCAACCACATCACTGCACCTGCTGCACATGCGCTGACCAGTGGTTCCTCTGAAGCCAGCTTCTATGTTAAAAGCTGACAGAGCTCGAGCACATCAGATCTTCGCATTTGTATGACTCCCGGTCGAGAGCAGATAGGCCGTTGCACCTCATTACGAGCTTCCCAAAAAGGCCTTTTGTCATGAGCTAAAATAAAATGGACAGTTGTCACATCATTGCAAGTGGTACAGCGCAGAATGGACAAAAGACAAGTGCTTACTAACAACTGGAGGTTTATTGGAGAAGACATGGATAATATCCACTCACTCTACAACTAGGAGCGCTTGCGCTTCCCCAACAAGATACAGAATGCATTACTGATGGGAATCCGGACACATAATTTTGCAATCTTGGATAAGAACAAAAGGAGTGTTCACGCACTCGTTGCTTTCCTTGTGAATATGATGCACCTTAGAGATTGCTCTTGTTGACTGATCTTTATGGCCATACAGAACTTTAGTTATATTAGAGAGAGTGCATGCATTTTTAATCGAGGAACTGGAATTGTTAAGACAACAGTCCCTGTAATGTAAAGCCAGGTTAGAAGAAAGAGCAACTTTTTTAAAGATCTATTGTGCTGGCATAGTCGCCTGTTCAAACATTTCCCAGCTTGCCCTATATACTCCATGCCACAAGTAAAAGAGATGTCATAAACTACACCCTCATCACATGGTGCAAACTGCAAGGCATGTTTCAGTTGACCTTTCTTTTGGAATTTTTTCTTGTTTGTTTTCGTTCTTGGGCTCTTGTGTCCACAGTACCGCAAATTTTTCCTAGTTTGTTAGGAGCTGAAAACAAGACTTCCGCTTCACACCTAATGCCTACTTGCTTGCTTTAGCCAGTGTTACCACCTCTGGATCGGCTGTTTGAAGCTGTTATCAATAGCATGCACGCATGACTTTGCTATTGCTGATCCGAAACACGGCACAGCTGTGCCACATTTTACTGCATCCGTGCTAAGCTTACAAAATGCCCCTGTGCTTTATGTGGCCCAGAAATTGACTCTAGCTAAGACCAAATCTTGCACAGTGCACAATGTTTCCCATGCATGAAAACTGACTGCCGCTGCCGCCACTGCACTTGCGTGCAGCGTTGGCATGATTGTCTGCAAAACACTGCCATTGATTAGCACTCGGCAAGACCGATGTCCTAACCGATGCTGTAAATTTTTAAATCACCACATCTGCAGACATAAATTTTGCATCTGGCTGATTTATGCCTCATACTTAAAAGCAGCCTTTCATCACGTGACGCGCAAGACCTAAACGCACATTGCCAAACGCATGGCAATTGTGCCGTGTGAGAATGTGCCAAACAGGGTGAGAACCTGGCCAGAGCGATGGCTACTCATGGATATTGCATAGACAGCACACTACGATAGTCCACCTCATCAATATTATGACCACTCTACCTACTCCGAACATCCAGATGTAACAAACGACGGGTGCACGTTTGTGGTCTGACTGTATTGGGAAAAATAGAGTGCTTCCAGCAGAAAACTTATGCTAATGCGGTGGATATTCTCTCTGCTTTCCACTGACATGTATAGCTGCACAGCATCGTTTACCAGAAGCAGGTCATTTGTGCTTGCAAGTGGCTGTGGGTGGAGTGATGACAGTTGGGCTGATGACTTGTATGCAGCTGAGTGATGGCCGCAGCGTGGAAGCACTGCTTCGCTTTGACACGGAGGTTGAGCTGGCTTACTTCCACCACGGTGGTATCCTGCCTTACGTGCTGCGCCAGATGCTGTGAGGGTCCTGCTGGAAGAACTTGCAGCAGCCCGAGTGGTTCTGCAGGTGCCAGCCCTTTCCGACATGTGTCCATCGAGAAACCGACGACCAATGCATTTTCCCAGCTGTCTTCAGTTATGCTGAACAGAGACAGTTAATAAATATGTGCAAGCATTGTCAGTCTTGGTCGTTTCCTGTACCGTGTGCAAAGAGCTTGGCGAGCTGATTTTTATGCAGGCAGGGCTGGGACTCTGGCTGAGCTGAGGCTTTCCTGTGGTCGACCTAGTTTAACCCTTTCAGGACCATTGATTCCAGTTGGAATCGTCAAATTTAGCGGCCGCCAGTCCTATATTGAGCTAGAAAGTCCTTCCGCTTGTGCAGTAGTTCTGACGTTTAGCAATTTATCAACATAGGTTAGAGGCCGTTCACCTGGCTGACATATACTAGTAGGTAGGAAAGGGATATACAAACCACGTGCGCTTTGCTGTCACCATTGCCTGGCACCACGTCCTCTCTCACATGGAAGGTACAAGCATGCCTCGCGTTACTCTCAAAATATTCTTTTGGCAAGACACATTTACAAGCACAAAAATTTTTTTTATATAGTTATGATTCCAAATGGAATCGCTGGGACCCATAGGCCCTGTTGTAGAATAAGTTGCACGGTCTTTTTCAAGTTACCTGTGACTGCTTGTGTGGTGTATATATCGCCTCTGCCACAGACTATAGGTAGCAAACTTTTTTCATCCGGATATATCTGCATTCAGCATAAGCACTTTTAATGCGCAAAGTTGTTTCAAGAGTGCCTATCACACATGTTGAGATGTCGATACTTCCGATAAAGAAATAGCATTCATCACACGTTGGTCAACTGTAACAACACAGACAAGCCATAACACAAAAGCATTGAACATCTGTGGAATACCGCCAATGGCAGCAAATTGAAAACGACAGAATGATACAGAGCCAATGGTAGCGCAGCTACGCAGAAGGTTGAAAGCCATCCAGCTTTCAACATTTGGAAAGCCCACCTGCTTGCCCAACAGTTAGCGTTGTGTGACCAAAATGTCATCACAAAAAAAAATCCGTATTGCGGATGCAGCATCATCCTGCTGAACAAGGCCGAAATCCTGAACACGAACCCCACCACAAGGAGTGCCTTTCAACGTACGATTACTTCAAATGTGCTGCATCGACAGTGTTTGAGAATTACGCACCACAAATTTTAGTCGGTGCAGTAGGCCAGACACTGTGAGCTCAAGGCTGGAAATCTGGATACTGGGTCATTCCACGCTAAGCATCCCAGACGTTGCGCTCGACCATCTCATTTGTTAAAAAAAATGCCTGGAAATATATCACAATGTGCGTGATGTCAGCCTAAAATATTTTTGCTGAAAAAAATTTATTTGTAAGGTTAGCTCAGTTTTAACGTTTTGGGGAGGCGTGAAACCAGGCACTGCTCAATAAGCGATAAAAAATCCACATTTTTAGGAAATGCTCCAAACTTTTTCATGACATTTGAACAAATTTTGGCATTATTTTAAATGGCAGCGTCCTTTCGGAAATTAAGAATAGACCATTTTGCTTCCCTAGATGTCTGTTACCTATAAAATATGTTATAGCTAATGGAACTGTATACATCGAAGTGAAATAAAATGCTGAAGTTGCAGAAAAGTGGTTTGTCACATATATTAAGGAGCCTAAATTAAATTTGAAAGGAAAGGGGTGTGAAGACAACATGGATTAACCAAAGAATAAAGAAGAGGAAGAAGCATTCGGTGAGGTGGAGAGAGATGATTGATGGAGAAGCATTCGGTGAGGTGGAGAGAGATGATTGGTGGAGAAGAGAAGAAGACAACGACAAGGCTTATGTGGACTAACACCGAGGCTATAAAAGGGCGAGTGAGAGCGAGGTACACGGGGGAACAGCAGAGAAGCGGAGGCGGGTCAGGGACGCAGTGGTTGGAAGAGAGCGACGCCGGCTACTGCTCTGGTGAGCTCGCGTTCTACGGCTCTGCATCGTGGACTTCCTCCCGTGCCTGAGCCCGTTCCGGGGAGTCAACTGAGGACGCTACCACCTGCTACGGCCAGGGGTGTCTCCAGCGCTGTAGCCACCCATCCGGGTGGTGCACCCAACGGCAACAGCACTGGGAGCTTATACGACGCAGCCGGCGATGATGCCAGCCCAAGCACGTCGCCGCCACGATGCCGGCTACTGGATCCATACAACGCCGCACCGAACCAACCGTGAGCACGAACGCCGATCAATAATTGTAGAACGCTGGTAGTAGTAGTAGACGCTGGTAGCAGTAGTAGACGCTGGTAGCAGTGTGCCCGGGTCGTGTGTATTTATAGTCTGTGTTAGTTTTGTTAGTTTTGTGTTCTAGTGTGTGTGTCACATAGGGTGTATTAAATGTGCGTCTGTGTGTACACCTGTCGCCTAGTCCATCCTTTCAGTCAGAGTGTACTCCGAGGAGATCCCTGACAAAGGTAAGTGGCGAGCCTGCCAGGATTCATTTCCTTGCTTCTTTTTTGCTTTATATCGGATTTTTCCGATCTCTCGACGGCAGAAAGTATGGATTTGGCAAAAACGTTATGTTACTAAACAGGCGGTTCTCAGTGTTGAAGCGCCCGTTGATGGTGCTCGTGGTGCAGGTCTAGCTTTCATGGTCCGCTGATCGCTCGACGTATTTGTTTTGTTGCAATTGGAACCCTTCACTCACAAACTGGGTACTAAACAGGCGATTCTTGCTGTTGAAGTGCCCGTGCATGGTGCTTGTGGTGCAGGTCTAGCTTTCATGGTGCGCTCATCGCTAGATGTATTTGTTTTGTTGCAATTGGAACCCTTCGCTCACAAACTGGGTACTAAACAGGCGATTCTTGCTGTTGAAGTGCCCGTGCATGGTGCTCGTGGTGCAGGTCTAGCTTTCATGGTGCGCTCATCGCTGGATGTATTTGTTTTGTTGCAATTGGAACCCTTCGCTCACAAACTGGGTACTAAACAGGCGATTCTTGCTGTTGAAGTGCCCGTGCATGGTGCTCGTGGTGCAGGTCTAGCTTTCATGGTGCGCTCATCGCTGGATGTATTTGTTTTGTTGCAATTGGAACCCTTCGCTCACAAACTGGGTACTAAACAGGCGATTCTTGCTTTGTAAGTGCCCGTGCATGGTGCTCGTGGTGCAGGTCTAGCTTTCATGGTGCGCTCATCGCTGGATGTATTTGTTTTGTTGCAATTGGAACCCTTCGCTCACAAACTGGGTACTAAACAGGCGATTCTTGCTGTTGAAGTGCCCGTGCATGGTGCTCGTGGTGCAGGTCTAGCTTTCATGGTGCGCTCATCGCTGGATGTATTTGTTTTGTTGCAATTGGAACCCTTCGCTCACAAACTGGGTACTAAACATGCGATTCTTGCTGTTGAAGTGCCCGTGCATGGTGCTCGTGGTGCAGGTCTAGCTTTCATGGTGCGCTCATCGCTGGACGTATTTGTTTTGTTGCAATTGGAACCCTTCTCTCATGAACTCGGTACTAAGCAGGCGGTTCTCACTGTTCAAGCGCCTGTTGATGGTGCTCGTGGTGCAGGTCTAGCTTTCATGGTGTGCTCATCGCTGGATGTATTTGTTTTGTTGCAATTGGAACCATTCGCTCACAAACTCGGTACAAAAAAGGCTGTTCTCGCTGTTAAAGAGCCCGTTGATGGTGCTCGTGGTGCAGGTCTAGCTTTCATGGTGCGCGCATCGCTGGACGTATTTGTTTTGTTGCAATTGGACCCCTTCTCTCATGAACTCGGTACTAAGCAGGCGGTTCTCACTGTTCAAGCGCCTGTTGATGGTGCTCGTGGTGCAGGTCTAGGTTTCATGGTGCGCGCATCGCTGGATGTATTTGTTTTGTTGCAATTGGACCCCATTGCTCACAAACTCGGTACTAAACAGGCGGTTCTCACTGTTGAAGCACGCGTTCATGTTGCTCGTGGTGCAGGTCTAGCCTTCATGGTGCGCTCATCGCTGGATGTATTTGTTTTGTTGCAGTTGGAACCCTTCGCTCAAAAACTGGATACTAAACTGGCGATTCTCGCTGTTGAAGCGCCGTTCATGGTGCTCGTGGTGCAGGCCTCTTAGCTTTCATGGTGCGCGCATCGCTGGACGTATTTGTTTTGTTGCAATTGGACCCTTTTGCTCACGAACTCGGTACAAAAAAGGCTGTTCTCGCTGTTAAAGAGCCCATTGATGGTGCTCGTGGTGCAGGTCTAGCTGTCATGGTGCGCGCATCGCTGGACGTGTGTGTTTTGTTGCAATTGGACCCCTTTGCTCACGAACTTGGTACTAAACAGGCGGTTCTCGCTTTTGAAGCGCCTGTTCATGCTGCTCGTGGTGCAGGTCTAGCTTTCATGGCGCGCGCATCGCTGGACGTATTAGTTTTGTTGCAATTTGACCCCTTCGCTCACAAACTCGGTACTAAACAGGCGGCTCTTGCTGTTGAAGCACCCGTTCATGTTGCTCGTGGTGCAGGTCTAGCTTTCATGTTGCGCATCGCTGGACGTATTTGCATTGTTGCAATTGTACCCCTTCGCTTACGAACTCGGTACTAAACAGGCGGTTCTCGCTGCTGAAGCGCCCGTTTATGCTGCTCGTGGTGCAGGTCTAGCTTTTATGGTGCGCGCATCGCTGGATGTATTTGTTTTTTTGCAATTGGACCCCTTCGCTCACGAACTCGGTACTGAACAGGTCACTCTCAGTGTTGAAGTGCCCGTTGATAGTGCTCGTGGTCAGGTCTAGCCTTCATGGTGCGCTCATCGCTGGATGTATTTGTTTTGTTGCAGTTGGAACCCTTCGCTCAAAAACTGGATACTAAACAGGCGATTCTCGCTGTTGAAGCGCCGTTCATGGTGCTCGTGGTGCAGGCCTCTTAGCTTTCATGGTGCGCGCATCGCTGGACGTATTTGTTTTGTTGCAATTCGACCCTTTTGCTCACGAACTCGGTACAAAAAAGGCTGTTCTCGCTGTTAGAGAGCCCATTGATGGTGCTCGTGGTGCAGCTCTAGCTTTCATTGTGCGCGCATCGCTGGATGTATTTGTTTTGTTGCAATTGGGCCCCTTCGCTTAGAAACTCGGTACTAAACAGGCCACTCTCACTCTTTAAGCGCCCGTTCGTGTTGCTCGTGGTGCAGGTCCAGCTCTCATGGTGTGCGCATCGCTGGACGTATTTGTTTTGTTGCAATTGAAACCCTTCCCTCATGAACTCGGTACTGAACAGGCGGTTCTCGCTGTTTAAGCGCCCGTTCATGTTGCTCGTGGTGCAGGCCTAGCTTTCATGGTGCGCGCATCGCTGGACGTATTTGTTTTGTTGCAATTGGAACCCTTCGCTCACGAACTCGGTACTAAACAGGCGGTTCTCGCTCTTGAAGTGCCCGTTCATGTTGCTCGTGGTGCAGGTCTAGCTTTCATGGTGCGCGCATCGCTGGATGTATTCGTTTTTTTTGCAATTGGACCCCTTCGCTCACGAACTCGGTACTAAACAGGCGGTTCTCACTTTTTAAGTGCCCATTCTTGCTGCTCGTGGTGCAGGTCTAGCTTTCATGGTGCGCGCATCGCTGGACGTATTTGTTTTGTTGCAATTGAAACCCTTCGCTCACGAACTCGGTGCTAAACAGGCGGTTCTCAGTGTTGAAGCACCCGTTGATGGTGCTCGTGGTGCAGGTCTAGCTTTCATGGTGCGCTTATCGCTGGATGTATTTGTTTTGTTGCAATTGGACCCCTTCGCTCAGAAACTCGGTACTAAACAGGCGATTCTCGCTGTTGAAGCGCCGTTCATGGTGCTCGTGGTGCAGGCCTCTAGCTTTCATGGTGCGCGCATCGCTGGACGTATTTGTTTTGTTGCAATTGTAACCCTTCGCTCACCAACTCGGTACTAAACAGGCGGTTCTTGCTGTTGAAGCGCCTGTTCATGTTGCTCGTGGTACAGGTCTAGCTTTCATGGTGCGCGAATCGCTGGCCGTATTTGTTTTGTTGCAATTGGACCCCTTTGCTCAATAACTCTGTACTGAACGGCCGGTTCTCTCTGTTGAAGCGCCAGTTTATGCTGCTCGTGGTGCAGGTCTAGCTTTCATGGTGCACGCATCGCTGGATGTATTTGTTTTGTTGCAATTGGACCCCTTCGCTCACGAACTCGGTACTAAACAGGCGGTTCTCGCTGTTGAAGCGCCCGTTTATACTGCTCAAGGTGCAGGTCTAGCTTTCATGGTGTGCGCATCGCTGGATGTATTTGTTTTGTTGCAAATGGACCCCTACGCTCACGAACTCGGTACTAAACAGGCGGTTTTCACTTTTTAAGCGCCCGTTCTTGCTGCTCGTGGTGCAGGTCTAGCTTTCATGGTGCGCGCATCGCTGGACGTATTTGTTTTGTTGCAATTGGAACCCTTCGCTCACGAACTCGGTGCTAAACAGGCGGTTCTCAGTGTTGAAGCGCCCGTTGATGGTGCTCGTGGTGCAGGTCTAGCTTTCATGGTGCGCTTATTGCTGGATGTATTTGTTTTGTTGCAATCGGAACCCTTCGCTCAAAAACTGGGTACTAAACAGGCGATTCTCGCTGTTGAAGCGCTGTTCATGGTGCTCGTGGTGCAGGCCTCTAGCTTTCATGGTGCGCGCATCGCTGGATGTATTTGTTTTGTTGCAATTGGACCGCTTCGCTCACGCACTCTGTACTAAACAGGCGGTTCTCGCCGTTTAAGCGCCCGTTCATGTTGCTCGTGGTGCAGGTATAGCTTTCATGGTGCGCTCATCGCTGGATGTATTTGTTTTGTTGCAATTGGACCCCTTCGCTCAGAAACTCGGTACTAAACAGGCCACTCTCACTGTTTAAGCGCCCGTTCGTGTTGCTTGTGGTGCAGGTACAGCTTTCATGGTGTGCGCATCGCTGGACGTATTTGTTTTGTTGCAATTGGAACCCTTCGCTCACGAACTCGGTACTAATCAGGCGGTTGTCGCTGTTTAAGCGCCCGTTCATGTTGCTCATGGTGGAGGTCTAGCTTTCATGGTGCGCGCATCGCTGGACGTATTTGTTTTGTTGCATTTGGAACCCTTCGCTCACGAACTCGGTGCTAAACAGTCGGTTCTCGCTGTTTAAGCGCCCGTTCATGCTGCTCGTGGTTTTTTTAAATTGGTTTTTGGGGAAATGAAATGGCGTAGTATCTGTCTTATATATCGTTGGACACCTGAACCCGCGCCGTAAGGGAATGGATAGGGGAGGGTGTGAAAGATGAAAGGAAGAAAGGGGTGCCGTAGTGGAGGGCTCCGGAATAATTTCGACCACCTGGGGATCTTTAACGTGCACTGACATCGCACTGCACACGGGCGACTTAGCGTTTTTCCTCCATAACTGCTCGTGGTGCAGGTCTAGCTTTCATGGTGCGTGCATCGCTGGACGATTTGTTTTGTTGCAATTGGAACCCTTCGCTCACGAACTCGGTACTAAACAGGTGGTTCTCGCTGTTGAAGCGCCCGTTCATGTTGCTCGTGGTTCAGGTCTAGCTTTCATGGTGCACGCATCACTGGACGTATTTGTTTTGTTGCAATTGGACCCCTTCGCTCACGGACTCGGTACTAAACTGGTGGTTCTCGCTTGAGTTGAGTTGAGGTGTTGAATGCTACAGGTGGGGTTTGCCTTGCTTTATCTGCCGGCAATTGCTCCACCGCAGCGTCCCTTCGATATTAACAATGCCGCATCTACCCCGCTAAGCGCACAGTCTCTTATAATAGCACACATTCTCTCCCGCAGTCACCATCTATGCACACAATCAATCCACACAGTTCACATCACAGTCCACTCCAGAAGTCACCATCTATGCACATATTCAGTCACAGTAGAACATAGGCCATTGTAGTGCCACAGTCCATACACACATTCACTCACAGTATAAAGTAGTCCACTCCGGAAGACACCATCTACGCACACATTCAATCACAGTAGGCCATAGTCCGTTCCTGCTGTCACCATTTAAAAACGATCCGTGTTCTGCAGAAATGTTAAAAAGAAGGCGTGCAGCCTCCCTTCTGCATGTCTGGTTTCCACTCGGGTAGACAATGTCCTGCACTGTGCTGTGACGGGTTCCTGTCTTCTTGAAGGAAGCGAACATCACATGCCTTTCCGCGTTGTGCTCTGGGCAGTATGTAATATAATGTTCGATATCCCTGCACACACCACATAAAGAGCAGAGCGGAGACGATGCTACGCCGGTCTTATGCATCCATGCAGGAGTGCGAGCAGAGGCCGTGCGAATTCGATGTAGAAGGGTCGCCTGAGATCTCAGTCCCTTGGTCACACATGGCTTGTGGGAAGCACTCCACAGGGTACTGAAGTGATCGAGCACCGTTTTCCTGCAGAGACTTTTCCCATCTTGAGGTACTTTTTTGATGGAATCCTTGGGAGAGCTTTATGGGCGAGACTGCCACCTCATTACCGTTGACTACTATGTGACAGGGCACCCACTGGAAATGTAGAGTAAAGCCTCTGCTGTGCAGATTCTGCACCAAGCGCAGAGAGCTTATAGACAAGGCGTCAGTAGGGAATCCGCGCTCTAACCTGTGAAGGGCAGATTTTGAATCAGGATGACAACAGGTTGAGCCGGACAAGACCCTAACTTCCGTAAAGCCGCCTCAGTAGCCACACTTTCAGCCGTTGTGGAGGATACGACAGCAGTACAGCGTACGGACCACTTACAGTCCAAAGAAGGAATGTAAAAAGCAGCTGCGCTAGCTTGTTTGACCTTGTCCACAGAACCATCTGTGAAAATTTGAAGATGGCAGGCATACTCTGTTTCCAAGTATTTCAGTACAAACGAACGCGTTGCTGCCAAAGGAGAGCTGCGCTTTGCGCTCACATGGGGAATCGTGACCTTACACTCGAGGGTCGGAAAAGACCAGGAGGGTTTCAACCGTTTCCTTTGCCTTCGGACATTAATGCCTAAAGAACTAAGAGTATTGAGTGCCAAGTAAGCCTTCGACTCATATCTCTTGCAGAGCCGCTGGAGAAGGGTTCGCCCAGCTACCGTCTCTCCTGAGCGGTCAAGATGCATTAATAGTCTCTGAGAAGCGATAAGGCTAAGAGGTTTCGATAGGGACTCATGAAGTACTGCCTTATTCGCAGCCGCCTGGGGAACTCCAATGGCTCTTCTTAGGCCCTTTCTGTGGACAACTTCGAGACGCTGAAATTGTGATGCCGAGGGGGAAATTAAAGGTAATTGGTACATTATCCGGCTGACCACCAGCGCTTCATGAAGTTTGACCTTTGAAGAAGGATGCTTTCCCCATTGCTCACGTGCAATTCTACGGATCACATTGAGACGAGAAGATATAGATGAAACAATCGCGTCTACAGCTTTTCGCCACTGTAGACGGGAGTCAATAATGACGCCTAGGAAACGCGCGTGGTTGAATTGACGGATGCAAGAGTGACCGTGGTCTATCTTCAACCGCGCTTCACGTCTTCCTACACCTGGAAACAGAATAAAGCCGGAGTTGTCCACTGACAGAGACAACCGCACACCTTGAAGGTAAGCTTGTGCCGAAAGTAGAGCCTGTCGAGCTATCAGGGCTAATCGTTTGTGTTGGTAGCCAGTAATCCAAATACAGATGTCGTCAGCATAAAGTACCATATGCACTTGCCTGCAACTTTTTTTCAACGAATCGGGTAGGCCAGCCATTACGGCGTTAAAGAGCGTGGGGGAAAGAACACTACCTTGAGGCACACCTCGTGATAGAACCCTTTCGGTGCTTAACGTACTTCCTAACCGTACACGAACCCCGCGATCACTTATAAACTTGTAAATGAATCTTAACATATGGCCCTGTATGCCCATGCCTTGCAAACTGTTTAGAATTGAGCTCTGAAGCACGCTGTCGTAAGCTTTCGCAACATCAAGAAAAATGGCTAAGGTGGAAAGGCCAAAAGCTCTCTGGTGTTTAATGTGACTGATCAAGTCTAAGACGCTATCTTGGACACTAAGACCTCGGCGGAATCCTGTCATACATAATGGCAGTGCCTTGCTGTCCTCAAGCCACTATGATAAGCGTTCATTTACCAGCTTCTCCATCAACTTAGCTACACAGGAGGTTAATGACACAGGACGATACGAGGCAAGGTCTGTCATGTCTTTGCCAGGCTTCAGTACTGGAACTACATGTGCCACCGTCCATGACGGAGGAACATCGCCAGTCTCCCAAACTCGATTGATGAAGTTGAGGAGCTCCTTTCTGAGTTGCAAGGGCAGATTCAGCATTTGATTGGTGATGCCGTCGGGACCTGGTGAACACCGGCGCCGCAGGCCACTGAGCGCAGTCTGAAGCTCACGAAGCGTGAACGGGACGTCCATGATAGACCTGGAGGAAGTAGGTGGTGTATATATATCTATTCCAGAATCAGCGCGTACGAGTGCGTCTGCAAATTCCTCTGCCAAGCACGCAATAGGTTTTTCCTTGCGTATTGCAAGAGATTCAAAAGGCTTCGAAGGGCGAGATTCTCCATGAAGGCTGCCAATAACTCGCCATATTCTCGTTATCGGTGAGAACACAGTCAAACTAGCACAGAATGAGGCCCATTGCGACCTGTACAGTTGGTTCGTGTGCCGTCTAATAGCAGAATTCAGCCTATTGAAGGTCGTCTTCAGTTGTCTGTCGTCCTTCTTCCGCACGAGTTGGCGCTCCGCCCTTCTCGCTGCGCATAATTTCCTGAGTTTTGAATCCGGGGCCGGAGAATGGTCAGGTAACTTGACCGCCGTAGTTGCTGATAGCTTACTAGAAATCATTTTGTCAACAACATCACCAGAAACACGTTCTAGGTGCTCTCTGTACTTGTCCCAGTTGACCACGTTGCTAATTTTAGGACCATGCATACGAAAGTCGGAAGCAAACACAAATATCGAATAGTGATCACTTCCCATGCGGTCAGGCGCTGTTGACCAACTCACGCGGACGTCAGGTAAATGCAGTTTCAGGTCTATAGCTGTCGCTGAGGCTGGAGGCCGGAAAAAGTGGGGCTTCCGTCATTGGCAACACACAGGTCCAGACTGTCAATAACCTCTACAAGTTTGCGTCCACGGGAATCCGTGTTCCTGTCACCCCAAACGGCATGATGGGCATTGAAATCACCGATCCCGCAGATGATTCTAGGTGCTGGGCAGCGGTCGCAGAGCTGCTGTAGAAACAAATCTAATGCTACCTTCTTCCGCGGAGACACGTACACGGATGCAATAGAAAGGGTTCGAGAGCCGAGCTGTATTCTCACAGCCGCTACCTCAATGTCATCCGTGCAAAGATCGGCAACGCTTAGAGAAACATGTGGAATTTCTCTTCTTATGTAAAGCGCAGCACTTCCTGCAGGAAATGACTTTATGCTGCAGTTTTTATGGGCGCCATATCCAGTCAAACATCTCCCGCTTGGCAGGCCAGCTTCTGACAGGGCCAATACTGGAACACAAGTCTCTATCAAGAATAGTTTTAGTTCAGCTAACCGACTTAAAATCCCAGCGCTATTCCACTGCAATATAAACGGCCCTTTTCGGTGCATATGAGATCCACGAGGTTTAGCCCCATCTATTTTAGTTCGCAAGGAAGTTTGCTGCGAAGGTGGAAATTAGGGACTCAAAAGAAAGCACCAGCTGTAGGAAGTACTTCAGGTTACCAGGCGCCATCGCTGGAACATGTGAACGCAGGGCCCCAAACAAAACATGAAGACGGTCAGACATACCTTGATTTTTGAGCTCCTTATTTTGCGCGACGCACTCACAACATCAACAAAAGATGCCGACGGGGGCACACTCTTGGCCGCAATAGCTGGTTTTTTTTGTCACTTGTACATATGAGGGTCCCCCTTGCTGTGGAGTCTGGCTGTCATCCGGCCTCTCAGGAACATGGACACTTTTTGCTGGAGGTCGAACAGTCGACTCGCGCGCACTGGGCCTTGGCGTCTTGCTGGACTCAGGTCTCTTAGGGACATTGTTGGGCAACGCAACAACATCAGACTCCAATACTGGGAACTCGTGTAATCCTGGGACAGGCGTCTCAGTTGGTGGGGTTTTTGGACCAGCAATAAAGGACATCCGGCGGTGCAGAGCGCTCATACAGAAGGGGCAGCCTTCGAAACTCGCTGGATGATCGCCACCGCAATTGTCGCAAGCAAAATCTGCCTTGCAGGTTTTAAAGTCCTGGTCGCCTCCGCACCGCTTACAGCGTCGATCCTTTGTGCAAACTTTGGCCACGTGCCCAAACCGTTGGCATCTAAAACACCGTGGAGGAGCTTCAGTGAAATCTGCAACTGCGTCTTTTGTGAATCCCAGATCAATTTTTTCGGGGCGCTCTGAGCTGGGAGCGAATGTCAACACGATATAGTTGGTAGATTTTGCAGCCCATTTTCCTGGAGACTCCACACGACGCACAAGTCGTTTCACGTGCAGCTCACCTTGTCGTTTCAGATAATCAAGTAGGTCGCGTTCTGAATACCACTTTGGTACACCCTTAATAACACAGGTGTTCTTCATGTAAGAATGGGGCAACCCTACGTTAACTTTGATGCCACAAATCTGAGAGCTCTGCAGGAGCTTGTCAACCTGTTCTTCGGTCGAGACATCCAGCTGAAGCGCCCTGCGCATGGTGAACCGACTTCGAATCGGAGCTGATCCCAGCAGTGATTGAATGGCCGCGAAAAGGAAGATGGGATTCTTCTCTCTTATATCAACCCCCTTTTCTGTGGGTTCAACCACTACCGGGATTCCTACCGTTCGTTGCTCGCGATGAATCACCTACTTGAAGCCCTCGTTGTCCACGTCAGCCATATCGGCCACTGACTCGTCACCATCCACGATCGTTGACTCAGCCCCACTAAGCGATGAGGTCTCGCTGGACGGGTGGTCGAGTCCATGTTCTGGTCGCTCCACAGCCTGGGAAGCCATGGCCGCCTCTTCAGTAGAGTTTCCCCTTCCGGTGGCGATGAGAGGAAACTACTTGATGATAAAATCGGGGTTTCTTGATGACCCGGTGGTTCTACTCGCAAACATTCACATTACTCAAGGAAAGGAGAAGGTTAACTATTTATTTACAACATAGGTACAAAAACGAGAAGAAACAAAGCAAGGAGAAAACTATTTACATGACTAAATCGTGGATCAGACGAATTCAGCCCCCGCTCAACCCAGAGCGCTTGATTTTAAACCCTCTATCTCCGCCATTAGCGGGGACAGCAACCAATAAGATAACAAACGACCCATCTCGCCAATCAATGGTTAGGGAAAGGAAAATAAGGTCCGCCCACTGATCAGAGATTGGGGAAAACGTTCTGATTAAAACATTTGGGAAGGAGGTTTCAAATAACCACACAAACAACACAAATGCGACTTCCGTTCCCCACGCCACCCACGGCACCACAGATGCTAAAAACATGTGCCGACGAGGCGATGACTCAGGTTGTTGACAGCAACAAAGAGAACACAGTCGTTAAGGGAATAATCCGTTTCCTGGTCACCCAGCACTCGGTCCCCACCCAGCTGTATCTCTCCCGCATCGCCGAAGTCTCGTCACCCCTTGACGACGCACACCTGTCGACAGCTGTATCTGGTTATGCTTTTTCAAGGCCGATTATGCCCGAGGCGGCGCGGGTAAACAAGGACGTCCGCTGCAAGACGGAGGAAGTAGGGACCAGACGGCTCCCTTTGATGCGGCACGCGGCGCCGACACTGGCGCGGCGTAAACGAGGACGTCGGCCGCACGAAGGGGAGGCAGGAACGGGACGGGCTCCTTTGTTGGGGACTTCCGACCCCACTGGAGCGGCCTTCCTTGCGAACACAAGATCAACGAGTTCGCGGAAAGGTCAGCGAACTCCACACCTCCCAACCAAGAATGTCACGCGGACACTTGCTGTCAGTGTGACATAAATGTCCAGCCACAGTTTCCCGGAACAAAATTACACACACGCGCGCACATGTATGCTCAGCTGTTCAATCAGACCACAAACACGCACACACGCGCGCACATTTTTTTTTCAAGTTCAAGTTCAAGTTTATTGTTATTGCATGTACAAGAAACGGGCTTACGTATTATATACAGCATCAGGAGGTCCCAGAGTGAGAAACTGCCAGGGGGACCTCCTATCATTAGTGGGTGCATAAGAGTATTAGAGCAGCAAGTAGAGGGCGAACAAACAAACAAAACAAAATGAAAAAAAGAAAAAAAACGTGTCAAGAAATACAATTCATAGAGAACAAGTGCAAATAAATAGAAGACAATTAGATATATACTAAAAACAGCGTTATACAGAAATATCACAATAAATAATCATAAGCAGGAATATCTAGTAATCTGTAATAAAAATTTGGCTCTTCTGCATATTTATTTTATTTATTTATTTATTTGAAAATACTGCAGCCCCATTCCAGGGGCTATAGCAGGAGTGGTTACATATATCATGTGGTACAGTTGCGCGCATAAAGGGGTACATGGCAAAATGTGAAACAAACGCTGCATACAACATCATATAATGCTACGTCTCAATTTCGGACGCAAAATCAGACACAGAAAAGGCACGTATATTTCCATTTAAAGAGTTCCAACTCTCCACGGTACGCGGAAAAAAACTGTATTTGAAAGCGTTAGTACGGGCAAAAAAGGGTTGGATATTAAGATCGTGATGGCTCCTGGTTAGAGATGGTTTTGAAAACGTGATATGCTTACTCTCTGAGAGGCAATTAGCAGAATGCACTATTGAGTGAAGAAGTTTTAAGGACTCAGTTTTCCGGCGGGATGCGAGCGGACTTAAGTTTACGAACAAAGAAAGATACAAAGTGTTTTACAGAAACATGAAGCCTAACGATACAATAACAGAAATAATGTAAAGAAAATTTGATAAATGTATTTATGACAAATGAAAAGATGATTCTGCTAACAGTATTCTTTTCATATTGTGTTTAAAAAACTGCAATGAAAGGGATGACTTAATATTAACAGGGATGCGATTCCAAAGTGAAATACCATAGAAACGGAGTGTAAATTTACCATAGTTAGATCTGATTTTAGGTAATAGGAGGTTATAGCGTTCTGAAAACCTAGTATTATTTTTGTTCATCAGGTTATCAAAAGGAAGACTGTCTAAGGTTATTTCACGATGAAAGAGACGAAATGTTATGAGAGATAACTTATGATAGAACAGCTGTTGAATGGGTAAAACGTTAAGACGTTGATAGATAGGTAAAGAATGGCAGCGGAATGAGCTAAAGGTCATTAATTTTATTGCCTGATTTTGAAGACGTTGAAGTTGTCTGAGATGAATGGCATACGTATTACCCCATGAAGATAAACAGTATGATAAATGACTGTTAATATAAGCATGATACAACGATCTAATAATATGAGGGTGGAAGAATGCGCGTGTTTTAATGATAATGCGGATGCCAAATGAAACCTTCTTTATTAGCGAGTTGGCATGGCTATTGAACTTAAGGTGTTTGTCGAGAGTAATACCCAGAAATTGAAGAGTATCAGATGTCGGTATAACATAAGTATTTCACGAGACAGTTATTGAAGAAGAAATCGACGTTTGTGGATTATGAAATAGTACAAAGGTTGTTTTAAGGGATTGATTTGAAGTTTATTATCAGTGCACCAGGAATACACATTGTTAAGATCAGTGTTAAGTGTGTCTCGAAGTGCGGTAAGCGGTTTCTGTGATGAGTAGATGGTCGTGTCATCAGCATATAACAAACAGTTACAATTGGTAAGTACATTAGGTAGATCATTTATAAATAATAAGAACAACAATGGGCCTAGTATAGAGCCTTGGGGAACGCCACAGTTAATTACTTTAGTAGAAGAGAATTGGTCATTAAGATACACTACTTGAGGCCTGTTAGACAAGTAGCTGCGAATAAGATTTAAAGGTGGGCCAGTAATACCGAAAGATTCGAGCTTATACAGAAGAATAGAATGATCTAGAGTGTCAAAAGCTTTTGTTAGATTGATGAATATGGCTCCTGCAACAAACCCTTCGTCAATAAAGCTGTTAATGTTATCCGTGAAATTAATTAATGCCAATTCCGTCGAATAATTCTGCCTAAAACCAAATTGTAATGGAGAATGAAGATTAAATTTATTGAGATAGTGCATTAGACGAGTGTTAATAAGTTTTTCAATGATCTTACTAAAAAACGGCAAAATACAAATTGGGCGGTAGTTACTATTGTTTTCACGAGAACCCTTTTTGAACACTGGGATTACTTTATCATGTTTCATCAAATCAGGAAATATGCCTGCGCTAAAAGCTTTGTTAACGATATCTGCAAAAACAAATGATATGTCTGCCGCAACCAGTTTTATTCTAGAAGGCGGAATAGAATCTAGGCCAGGTCCAGTGACATTAAGAGAAGAAATTACCTTTAAAATTTCTTCGGAAGAAAGCGGTCGAAGGAAAACTGACTGAGGGCAACGTGGGAGATGACGTAAAACACTAGGCGATAGCGTGTTCTGGCAAGTGGCAAAATGATCACTAAAAGCATTTATGTCAGCCTCGGTTATGCATTCCTCGTTGTCATAAATTATTTTTTTATGCCCGTGTTAGACTCTGTAATATTAAGAAATTCTTTAATAAGCTCCCAATTACGTCTGGTATTCATTCCGTTCTGAATTATCCGTCTTTCATAATAGTCCCGTTTTGCGCGTTTAAGGATACCAGAAAGGATATTGCTATAATTCTTAAATTTAGTTCGCAAAGCTGTGTTGAACGGCTGCAGTCTCACCTTTTTGTGAAGATTATTCTTTTTTGTTATAGAGCGCAGCAACGCATTTGTAATCCATGGATTTCTGAGAGACGAGAATCTTTGCTGAAAGGACACATGAGTTGTGCACTCATTGATATAATTTGTTATTGTTGATAAAAATATCGAGTACGCCCTGTCAGGACAGTTCTGAAAAACGCTCTCCCAGCAAGTGCCTTGTACCTTCTGGATAAATAACGTTTCATTGAAAGAATTTTTGGAATATTGGCGACACTGCGTACGTTTTGCGACACCCAGAAGGAAGAACAGAGGATAATGATCAGTAATAGAATAATCTATTACTCCAGTGGTATAATCAGAAGATGATGAGGAAAATATATGATCTATCAATGTGCAAGAACCAGAAGTGTCGCACCTGGTTGGAACATCGATTAGGGAAGAGAAACCGTAGCTAAATAAGCAGTTGGTATAATCAGAGCATGACTGACAGTTGGGATTCAGTTTGTTGATGTTAATGTCACCACAAATGATGATGTTCTTGTTTTCGTTGGTTAAGACGATGAGTATTTCTTCTAGCTGCGAACAAAAGTCCGAATACGACGATGACGGAGAACGATAAACGGACGCCAGGATTGTATTCCGGAAGTTGAGGGACAGAACATTCCGGTCGAACTCCAGTCAGACTGACTCGCACAGCAAATTGCGGAATGAAAGATCATGACGACTAGTGTACGAAATCGACGAATTCACAAAAATGGCAGATCCGCCACTTCGCTGAACCCCACGGTAACTATATTCACTGGTATATCCTGGCAGACCAAATAGATTGCCATCTACCGGTGTTAGCCATGTTTCAGACAGGCATATTAACGAAACATTATGGTTGAGTAAAGTAAGGAAGTTCAAAAGGTCATCATGATGTTTGCGCAGACTTCGAATATTGCAGTGAATGAACGAAAATTTGGGCGATTTGTCGTGTAACAACGTTTTTACCTGATCACATGAAAACATGCCTCTATTCATGGTGAGGATTTACTTCGGAAAAAACGGGAGTGCAGGCGCACTGATTATGTAGAGATAGCCAGATCGCTTACGCCTGAGATTCGATAAACGCGGCTATTCTCAGCCTTTCTAGCTTTGATTGCGCAGTTTTCAGTCCAGAGGAATCACCATCCTTTAGTCTTCTTCAATTCGAGAGCTTGTGCGAAAAGTCGCTTGTTCTCTGGCGTGAGGTGATCATTCACGAAAATCGAGGAATCATTGCTTCGCGAAAATCCAATGGCTGATGTGGTGAGCTTAGCCTTTTTAGCTTTACTAATGAATTCAGTTCGCTTCGACCTGGAACAGAATCGTGCGATAATGTTTTTGTCTTTTTTTGCGGGGACACGATGAGCAATGTCAATGTCGGAGGGGACGATAGGACAGCCTATCTTTTCACCAATGGTTTGTATTACAGCCAGGCAGTTTTCACCTTCCGTGACGGGAATGCCTTTTACTTCAATGCTGTTCAGTCGGGAATACTGCTCTAGAGACATGAGACGTTGACACAGCTTTGCGTTTTCATCATTTAACAGCTTATTTTCCTTCAAAATGGTCTCATTCTGTGCTTTCACGGATTCATACAGTCCATTAAACATGCAAAGACTTTCTTGCATTGATTTCATTTCGGCATGTAGTGTTGCTATTTCTTTAGCTAGCTCGGCACACGACGGCATCTTCAAACACAACAGGCACTTGTGGCAACAGGGCAGCGGCAAAGATGAATTAGGAAATGCACAAGTTTGTAGGAGACAAACCTGTACGAAGTATGGGGACGGAATTAGTTGCGTGCTCGCTGCCGCAACCCTTGCTGCCAAGTGACGGGCTGGCTCACGGACACCCCCTTTTGTAGGCGCTCCGGTAGATACGGTCACTCCGGTAGATGTCGTTTGACTTCACGAGTATGCAGATAACAGCGGGCGTGAGTTGTTGCGTGAATCAGCAGATGACGTCACTCCCGCAGATGCCGCTGGATTCCACCAGGCCGTCGATAACTGCAGGCGTGAATTGCAACCTGTACGAAGTATGGGGACGGAATTAGTTGCGTGCTCGCTGCCGCAACCCTTGCTGCCAAGTGACGGGCTGGCTCACGGACACCCCCTTTTGTAGGCGCTCCGGTAGATACGGTCACTCCGGTAGATGGCGCTTGACTTCACGAGTATGCAGATAACAGCGGGCGTGAGTTGTTACGTGAATCAGCAGATGACGTCACTCCCGCAGATGCCGCTGGATTCCACCAGGCCGTCGATAACTGCAGGCGTGAATTGCAACCTGTACGAAGTATGGGGACGGAATTAGTTGCGTGCTCGCTGCCGCAACCCTTGCTGCCAAGGTTAATTCAATCCGCGGTTAATTCAATCCGCACACACAAGGCTGGACACCAATCTGCACATTCCAGAATCCACCATGTCAGATCGGTGCACCGGATTGGCAGAATAATTTCTAGCCACCTACATCTCGAAAAAGATGTTTCGTTTTAGCTTTGTCCACAAGATTGGACCAAAATTCCAATTTATCCGGCACGGCGCCGGTTGTGAAGGCTACCGCCGTTATCGGGTCTACATCGTCGTTTTCATCAAAAGCAACAAAGCTCACCAGCTCCCTGCATTCTACCAAGATTGCTGCTGCCATCGTGTCTGCGTTCTCTGCCTCTTTGAATTTCACAGTTGGGATAGGCCTGTCACCGGCTACTTCACATGCAGTTTTACATCGCTCTTCAGGTAGCGCTAGCTCCCTGTACGGCTGGCAGCCGACATTCTCTTCAAAGAAAACCATGCCCTTAAGCATTCTTTTCTCCCATTTACCTTGACCAGCTTGCTCCCGCTGTTCTGGTAATGAGGTCTTATGCTCCGTGTTTAAGCTTGCAGGGATGGGTGCAGTATCCGAATCCCCCAGTTACCTATCTGCTGCGAAACTCGCAGCTGTTCCTGTTAACTCCCAATCTGCTGCAGGAACATTTGCAGCGTTCGGATCTGCCTGAAGCTCTACTAAAGCCCCAGGTTTGTCGCGAACCGAATCGTGGGGACTTTCAAAATGCTCTTCGAAATCTGAACTGTAATTTTCTTCTTCAGGCTGCTACATTTCAGAGTGCTCTGTTAGTGCGTGTGTTTCCGGTGTTACCAGCTGCTCTACACCTCTAGCTGGATCTGCTGTCACTGTGAGTGCGCACAGTGTCAGCACTGGCCGGTAAGACAACTCCTCTTTGGCAGCTAGATTTCCATCGACTGCAAAGCACGTTCTCGCACTCAGATCCGCCTTCTCGTCCTCGACCCTTACTGCTGCGTCAGAGTTAGCGCACATAGACTGGGTCACGATGCTGAACCCTTGATCGCGAGCAACACACTCAAGTGCCGCCTGGGTCTGCTCTATATTCGGTTGCTCTGGCAGCAAATGCTTCACAGGTGTGACTAACGCCCCTATGCCTACAGTACACTCTTTTGGCTCAGCACATGACGTTATATCACCTTCCTGTTTTGTTATTTCGGCCCCTGAATCCACACAGGCTTCAGAACTCTGATCGTCGGTGTGAAAGTCGCCGCATGCCGGCGCCAGTATCTCTACATGAGCTACTAGCTCGCACACATCTCCCCTCACCGCGGGAACATCTTGTTCTTGTTTTTTTGGACACTCAATCATCGAATGCCCAAATTTCATACAGACAAAACATTGAACTGATGCGAATAAGACCTCGCTATCGACTTTCGCCCCCTGTCTTAATTTTAACTGCATATGCGCAAGTTTTCTCTTTTCCAGTTCAATTTGCAGTTTCAAATTTTCAATTTCACTTAGCTGTTCAGCCTCCTCCTGCTCAATGCATCGCATCCTGCCCTCCTGATCATACCGTACGGCAGCCATCTCCGTTTTTCGCGCTATCGTTTCTAGCACATAAACACTACACCGACATGGTGAATTCGGAGAAAGCCCGGTGATCTCGTCGTCCTCAGTGATGACGACAGGCTCCTCGATGCGGACGACTTGAGCTCTGGATCTCTCAGCAGCTCGCTGACTTCTGCCTCGTTTGACTGGCTTGACTTGGTCGCCTGGTTACTTTTCAGCAGCTCGCTGACTCGAACCCGTTCGATGTGGACGCCTGGTTCTTTTCAGCAGCTCGCTGACTCGAACCCTCGATGGCTTGTTGTTGCCCGGCTCCTTCAGCTCCTAGCTGACTTGAGCCTCCGACGTCCTCTCGAACTCGACCCGTGATCCTGAAGCTTTCGACGTCAGTCTTGCGACGCAGCTTCACGTTTTCTCCTTTAGGACAAAAAGCTTGTCCTCCGACTTGTTCTTTTCACCTTCCGTCCAATGCCTCGAGTAGAAAGAAGTTGCGATCCTGTGTCGACCGCGCCAGTTGAGTTTCCCCTTCCGGTGGCAATGAGAGGAAACTACTTGATGATAAAATCGCGGTTTCTTGATGACCAGGTGGTTATACTCGCAAACATTCACATTACTCAAGGAAAGGAGAAGGTTAACTATTTATTTACAGCATAGGTAAAAAAACGAGAAGAAACAAAGCAAGGAGAAAACTATTTACATGACTAAATCGTGGATCAGACGAATTCAGCCCCCGCTCAAACCAGAGCGCTTGGTTTTAAACCCTCTGTCTCCGCCCTTTGCGGGGACAGCAACCAATAATATAACAAACGACCCATCTCGCCAATCAGTGGTTAGGGAAAGGAAAATAAGGTCCGCCCACTGATCAGAGATTGGGGAAAACGTTCTGATTAAAACATTTGGGAAGGAGGTTTTAAATAACCACACAAACAACACAAATGCGACTTCCGTTCCCCACGCCACCCACGGCACCACAGATTCTAGAAACATGTCCCGACGGGGCAATGACTCAGGTTGTTGACAGCAACATAGAGAACACAGTCGTTAATGGAATAATCCGTTTCCTGGTCACCCAGCACTCGATCCCCACCCAGCTGTATCTCTCCCGCGTCGCCGAAGTCTCGTCACCCCTTGACGACGCACACCTGTCGACAGCTGTATCTGGTTATGCTTTTTCAAGGCGGATTATGCCCGAGGCGGCGCGGGTAAACAAGGACGTCCGCTGCACGAAGGGGAGGCAGGAACGGGACGGGCTCCTTTGTTGGGGACTTCCGACCCCACTGGAGCGGCCTTCCTTGCGAACACAACATCAACGAGTTCGCGGAAAGGTCAGCGAACTCCACATCTTCCGAGCCAGCCTCCTTTGAATGGCGTGGTCCCTTTAGGCTTGCCGGCGCCGGAGCAGCCGTACTCTTCCCGTAGGGACAGTACCGCCTTGAAGATGCTGCCGTCCTCTAATATTCAAATAAAACTAGGTAAATTAGGAAAAATTAGCTAAATAAACAGAGCTGAGGCGACAGGCGATCGAACAACGTCTTCGTCTTCCTCTTCCCCCCTTCTTCGCTGTTAAAGCGCCCGTGGATGCTGCTCGTGGTGCAGGTCTAGCTTTCATGGTGCGCGCATCGCTGGACGTATTTGTTTTGCTGCAATTGGTCCGCTTCGCTCACGAACTGGGTACTAAACAGGCGGTTCTCGCTGTTGAGGCGCCCGTTGATGCTGCTCGTGGTGCAGGTCTAGCTTTCATGGTGCGCGCATCGCTGGACGTATTTGTTTTGCTGCAATTGGACCGCTTCGCTTTCGAACTCGGTACTAAACAGGCGGTTCTCGCTGTTGAAGCGCCCGTTTATGCTGCTCGTGGTGCGGGTCTAGCTTTCACGGTGTGCGCATCGCTGGACGTATTTGTTTTGTTGCAATTGGACCCCTTCGCTCACGAACTCGGTACTAAACAGGCGGTTCTCGCTGTGGATGCGTCCTTTTATGCTGCTCGTGGTGCGGGTCTAGCTTTCACGGTGTGCGCATCGCTGGACGTATTTGTTTTGTTGCAATTGGACCCCTTCGCTCACGAACTCGGTACTAAACAGGCGGTTCTCGCTGTTGATGCGCCCTTTTATGCTGCTCGTGGTGCAGGTCTAGCTTTCATGGTGCGCGCATCGCTGGACGTATTTGTTTTGTTGCAATTGGACCCCTTCGCTCACGAACTCGGTACTAAACAAGCGGTTCTCGCTGTTGAAGCGCCCGTTTATGCTGCTCGTAGTGCAGGTCTAGCTTTCATGGTGCCCGCATCGCTGGATGTATTTGTTTTGCTACAATTGGACCGCTTCGCTCACGAACCCGGTACTAAACAGGCGATTCTCGCTGTTGAAGCGCCCGTTTATGCTGCTCGTGGTGCGGGTCTAGCTTTCACGGTGCCCGCATCGCTGGACGTATTTGTTTTGTTGCAATTGGACCGCTTCGCTCATGAACTCGGTACTAAAGAAGCGGTTCTCGCTGTTGAAGCGCCCGTTTATGCTGCTCGTGGTGCAGGTCTAGCTTTCATGGTGCGCGCATCGCTGGACGTTTTTGTTTTGTTGCAATTGGACCGCTTCGCTCACGAACTCGGTACTAAACAGGCGGTTCTCGCTGTTGAAGCGCCCGTTTATGCTGCTCGTGGTGCGGGTCTAGCTTTCACGGTGCGCGCATCGCTGGATGTATTTGCTTTGTTGCAATTGGGCCCCTTCGCTCACGAACTCGGTACTAAACAAGCGGTTCTCGCTGTTGAAGCGCCCGTTTATGCTGCTCGTGGTGCAGGTCTAGCTTTCATGGTGCCCGCATCGCTGGACGTATTTGTTTTGCTACTATTGGACCGCTTCGCTCACGAACCCGGTACTAAACAGGCGGTTCTCGCTGTTGAAGCGCCCGTTTATGCTGCTCGTGGTGCGGGTCTAGCTTTCACGGTGCCCGCATCGCTGAACGTATTTGTTTTGTTGCAATTGGACCGCTTCGCTCACGAACTCGGTACTAAACAGGCGGTTCTCGCTGTTGAAGCGCCCGTTTATGCTGCTCGTGGTGCGGGTCTAGCTTTCACGGTGCCCGCATCGCTGGACGTATTTGTTTTGTTGCAATTGGACCGCTTCGCTCACGAACTCGGTACTAAACAAGCGGTTCTCGCTGTTGAAGCGCCCGTTTATGCTGCTCGTGGTGCAGGTCTAGCTTTCATGGTGCGCGCATCGCTGGACGTTTTTGTTTTGCTGCAATTGGACCGCTTCGCTCACGAACTCGGTACTAAACAAGCGGTTGTCGCTGTTGAAGCGCCCGTTTATGCTGCTCGTGGTGCGGGTCTAGCTTTCACAATGCGCGCATCGCTGGACGTTTTTGTTTTGCTGCAATTGGACCGCTTCGCTATCGAACTCTGTACTAAACAGGCGGTTCTCGCTGTTGAAGCGCCCTTTTATGCTGGTCGTGGTGCAGGTCTAGCTTTCATGGTGCGCGCATCGCTGGACGTTTTTGTTTTGCTGCAATTGGACCGCTTCGCTATCGAACTCGGTACTAAACAGGCGGTTCTCGCTGTTGAAGCGCCCTTTTATGCTGCTCGTGGTGCAGGTCTAGCTTTCATGGTGCGCGCATCGCTGGACGTTTTTGTTTTGCTGCAATTGGACCGCTTCGCTATCGAACTCGGTACTAAACAGGCGGTTCTCGCTGTTGAAGCGCCCGTTTATGCTGCTCGTGGTGCAGGTTTAGCTTTCATGGTGCGCGCATCGCTGGACGTTTTTGTTTTGCTGCAATTGGACCGCTTCGCTCACGAACTCGGTACTAAACAAGCGGTTCTCGCTGTTGAAGCGCCCGTTTATGCTGCTTGTGGTGCAGGTCTAGCTTTCATGGTGCGCGCATCGCTGGACGTTTTTGTTTTGCTGCAATTGGACCGCTTCGCTATCGAACTCGGTACTAAACAGGCGGTTCTCGCTGTTGAAGCGCCCGTTTATGCTGCTCGTAGTGCAGGTCTAGCTTTCATGGTGCCCGCATCGCTGGACGTTTTTGTTTTGCTGCAATTGGACCGCTTCGCTATCGAACTCGGTACTAAACAGGCGGTTCTCGCTGTTGAAGCGCCCTTTTATGCTGCTCGTGGTGCAGGTCTAGCTTTCATGGTGCGCGCATCGCTGGACGTTTTTGTTTTGCTGCAATTGGACCGCTTCGCTATCAAACTCGGTACTAAACAGGCGGTTCTCGCTGTTGATTCTCCCTTTTATGCTGCTCGTGGTGCAGGTCTAGCTTTCATGGTGCGCGCATCGCTGGACGTTTTTGTTTTGCTGCAATTGGACCGCTTCGCTATCGAACTCGGTACTAAACAGGCGGTTCTCGCTGTTGATTCTCCCTTTTATGCTGCTCGTGGTGCAGGTCTAGCTTTCATGGTGCGCGCATCGCTGGACGTTTTTGTTTTGCTGCAATTGGACCGCTTCGCTATCAAACTCGGTACTAAACAGGCGGTTCTCGCTGTTGATTCTCCCTTTTATGCTGCTCGTGGTGCA
This sequence comes from Amblyomma americanum, assembly GCF_052857255.1. Classification (NCBI taxonomy): domain Eukaryota; kingdom Metazoa; phylum Arthropoda; class Arachnida; order Ixodida; family Ixodidae; genus Amblyomma; species Amblyomma americanum. The sequence continues at coordinate 175,514,083 of NC_135502.1, forward strand.
GGTCTAGCTTTCATGGTGCGCGCATCGCTGGACGTTTTTGTTTTGCTGCAATTGGACAGCTTCGCTATCGAACTCGGTACTAAACAGGCGGTTCTCGCTGTTGATTCTCCCTTTTATGCTGCTCGTGGTGCAGGTCTAGCTTTCATGGTGCGCGCATCGCTGGACGTTTTTGTTTTGCTGCAATTGGACCGCTTCGCTATCGAACTCGGTGCTAAACAGGCGGTTCTCGCTGTTGAAGCGCCCTTTTATGCTGCTCGTGGTGCAGGTCTAGCTTTCATGGTGCGCGCATCGCTGGACGTTTTTGTTTTGCTGCAATTGGACCGCTTCGCTATCGAACTCGGTACTAAACAGGCGGTTCTCGCTGTTGAAGCGCACTTTTATGCTGCTCGTGGTGCGGGTCTAGCTTTCATGGTGCGCGCATCGCTGGACGTTTTTGTTTTGCTGCAATTGGACCGCTTCGCTCACGAACTCGGTACTAAACAAGCGGTTCTCGCTGTTGAAGCGCCCTTTTATGCTGCTCGTGGTGCAGGTCTAGCTTTCATGGTGCGCGCATCGCTGACGTTTTTGTTTTGCTGCAATTGGACCGCTTCGCTCACGAACTCGGTACTAAACAAGCGGTTCTCGCTGTTGAAGCGCCCTTTTATGCTGCTCGTGGTGCAGGTCTAGCTTTCATGGTGCGCGCATCGCTGGACGTTTTTGTTTTGCTGCAATTGGACCGCTTCGCTCACGAACTCGGTACTAAACAAGCGGTTCTCGCTGTTGATGCGCCCTTTTATGCTGCTAGTGGTGCTGGTCTAGCTTTCATGGTGCGCGCATCGCTGACGTTTTTGTTTTGCTGCAATTAGAACGCTTCGCTATCGAACTCGGTACTAAACAGGCGGTTCTCGCTGTTGAAGCGCCCGTTTATGCTGCCCGTGGTGCGGGTCTAGCTTTCACGGTGCGCGCATCGCAGAACGTATTTGTTTTGTTGCAATTGGACCCCTTCGCTCACGAACTCGGTACTAAACAGGCGGTTCTCGCTGTTGAGGCGCCCTTTTTTGCTGCTCGTGGTGCAGGTCTAGCTTTCATGGTGCGCGCATCGCTGGATGTGTTTGTTTTGCTGCAATTGGACCCCTTCGCTCACGAACTCGGTACTAAACAAGCGGTTCTCGCTGTTGAAGCGCCCGTTTATGCAGCTCGTGGTGCTGGTCTAGCTTTCATGGTGCGCGCATCGCTGACGTTTTTGTTTTGCTGCAATTGGAACGCTTCGCTATCGAACTCGGTACTAAACAGGCGGTTCTCGCTGTTGAAGCGCCCGTTTATGCTGCTCGTGGTGCGGGTCTAGCTTTCACGGTGCGCGCATCGCAGAACGTATTTGTTTTGTTGCAATTGGACCCCTTCGCTCACGAACTCGGTACTAAACAGGCGGTTCTCGCTGTTGAGGCGCCCTTTTTGCTGCTCGTGGTGCAGGTCTAGCTTTCATGGTGCGCGCATCGCTGGATGTGTTTGTTTTGCTGCAATTGGACCACAAACTCGGTACTAAACAGGCGGTTCTCGCTGTTGAAGCGCACTTTTATGCTGCTCGTGGTGCGGGTCTAGCTTTCATGGTGCGCGCATCGCTGGACGTTTTTGTTTTGCTGCAATTGGACCGCTTCGCTCACGAACTCGGTACTAAACAAGCGGTTCTCGCTGTTGAAGCGCCCTTTTATGCTGCTCGTGGTGCAGGTCTAGCTTTCATGGTGCGCGCATCGCTGACGTTTTTGTTTTGCTGCAATTGGACCGCTTCGCTCACGAACTCGGTACTAAACAAGCGGTTCTCGCTGTTGAAGCGCCCTTTTATGCTGCTCGTGGTGCAGGTCTAGCTTTCATGGTGCGCGCATCGCTGGACGTTTTTGTTTTGCTGCAATTGGACCGCTTCGCTCACGAACTCGGTACTAAACAAGCGGTTCTCGCTGTTGATGCGCCCTTTTATGCTGCTAGTGGTGCTGGTCTAGCTTTCATGGTGCGCGCATCGCTGACGTTTTTGTTTTGCTGCAATTGGAACGCTTCGTTATCGAACTCGGTACTAAACAGGCGGTTCTCGCTGTTGAAGCGCCCGTTTATGCTGCCCGTGGTGCGGGTCTAGCTTTCACGGTGCGCGCATCGCAGAACGTATTTGTTTTGTTGCAATTGGACCCCTTCGCTCACGAACTCGGTACTAAACAGGCGGTTCTCGCTGTTGAGGCGCCCCTTTTTTGCTGCTCGTGGTGCAGGTCTAGCTTTCATGGTGCGCGCATCGCTGGATGTGTTTGTTTTGCTGCAATTGGACCCCTTCGCTCACGAACTCGGTACTAAACAAGCGGTTCTCGCTGTTGATGCGCCCGTTTATGCTGCTCGTGGTGCAGGTCTAGCTTTCATGGTGTGCGCATCGCTGGACGTATTTGTTTCTTTGCAATTGGACCCCTTCGCTCACGAACTCGGTACTAAACAGGCGGTTCTCGCTGTTGATGCGCCCTTTTTTGCTGCTCGTGGTGCAGGTCTAGCTTTCATGGTGCGCGCATCACTGGATGTGTTTGTTTTGTTGCAATTGGACCCCTTCGCTCACGAACTCGGTACTAAACAGGCGGTTCTCGCTGTTGATTCTCCCTTTTATGCTGCTCGTGGTGCAGGTCTAGCTTTCATGGTGCGCGCATCGCTGGACGTTTTTGTTTTGCTGCAATTGGACCGCTTCGCTATCGAACTCGGTACTAAACAGGCGGTTCTCGCTGTTGAAGCGCCCTTTTATGCTGGTCGTGGTGCAGGTCTAGCTTTCATGGTGCGCGCATCGCTGGACGTTTTTGTTTTGCTGCAATTGGACCGCTTCGCTATCGAACTCGGTACTAAACAGGCGGTTCTCGCTGTTGAAGCGCCCTTTTATGCTGCTCGTGGTGCGGGTCTAGCTTTCATGGTGCGCGCATCGCTGGACGTTTTTGTTTTGCTGCAATTGGACCGCTTCGCTCACGAACTCGGTACTAAACAAGCGGTTCTCGCTGTTGAAGCGCCCTTTTATGCTGCTCGTGGTGCAGGTCTAGCTTTCATGGTGCGCGCATCGCTGACGTTTTTGTTTTGCTGCAATTGGACCGCTTCGCTATCGAACTCGGTACTAAACAGGCGGTTCTCGCTGTTGAAGCGCCCGTTTATGCTGCTCGTGGTGCGGGTCTAGCTTTCACGGTGCGCGCATCGCAGAACGTATTTGTTTTGTTGCAATTGGACCCCTTCGCTCACGAACTCGGTACTAAACAGGCGGTTCTCGCTGTTGAGGCGCCCTTTTTTGCTGCTCGTGGTGCAGGTCTAGCTTTCATGGTGCGCGCATCGCTGGATGTGTTTGTTTTGCTGCAATTGGACCCCTTCGCTCACGAACTTGGTACTAAATAAGCGGTTCTCGCTGTTGAAGCGCCCGTTTATGCAGCTCGTGGTGCAGGTCTAGCTTTCATGGTGCGCGCATCGCTGGATGTGTTTGTTTTGTTGCAATTGGACCCCTTCGCTCTCGAACTCGGTACTAAACAGGTGGTTCTCGCTGTTGAAGCGCCCGTTTATGCAGCTCGTGGTGCAGGTCTAGCATTCATGGTGCGCGCATCGCTGGATGTATTTGTTTTGTTGCAATTGGACCCCTTCGCTCACGAACTCGGTACTAATCAGGCGGTTCTCGCTGTTGATGCGCCCGTTTATGCTGCTCGTGGTGCAGGTCTAGCTTTCATGGTGTGCGCATCGCTGGACGTATTTGTTTTTTTTGCAATTGGACCCCTTCGCTCACGAACTCGGTACTAAACAGGCGGTTCTCGCTGTTGATGCGCCCTTTTTTGCTGCTCGTGGGTCAGGTCTAGCTTTCATGGTGCGCGCATCACTGGATGTGTTTGTTTTGTTGCAATTGGACCCCTTCGCTCACGAACTCGGTACTAAACAAGCGGTTCTCGCTGTTGAAGCGCCCGTTTATGCAGCTCGTGGTGCAGGTCTAGCTTTCATGGTGCGCGCATTGCTGGCCGTATTTGTTTTGTTGCAATTGGACCCCTTCGCTCACGAACTCGGTACTAAACAGGTGGTTCTCGCTGTTGATGCGCCCGTTTATGCTGCTCGTGGTGCGGGTCTAGCTTCATGGTGCGCGCATCGCTGGATGTGTTTGTTTTGTCGCAATTGGACCGCTTCGCTCACGAACTTGGTACTAAACAGGCGGTTCTCGCTATTGAAGGGCCCGTTGATGCTGCTCGTGGTGCAGGTCTAGCTTTCATGGTGTGCGCATCGCTGGACGTATTTGTTTTGTTGCAATTGGACCCCTTCGCTCACGAACTCGGTACTAAACAGGCGGTTCTCGCAGTTGATGCGCCCGTTTATGCTGCTCGTGGTGCGGGTCTAGCTTTCATGGTGCGCGCATCGCTGGACGTTTTTGTTTTGCTGCAATTGGACCGCTTCGGTCACGAACTGGGTACTAAACAGGCGGTTTTCGCTTTTGAAGCGACCGTGTATGCTGCTCGTGGTGCAGAACTAGCTTTCATGGTGCGCGCATCGCTGGACGTATTTGTTTTGTTCAATTGGAACCCTTCGCTCACAAACTCGGTACTAAACAGGCGGTTCTCTCTATTGAAGCGCCCGTTGATGCTGCTCGTGGTGCGGGTCTAGCTTTCATGGTGCGCGCATCGCTGGACGTATTTTTTTTTTGCTGCTATTGGACCGCTTCGCTCTGGAACTCGGTACTAAACAGGCGGTTCTCGCCGTTGAAGCGCCCGTTTATACTGCTCGTGGTGCGGGTCTAGCTTTCACGGTGCGCGCATCGCTGGACGTATTTGTTTTGTTGCAATTGGACCCCTTCGCTCACGATCTCGGTACTAAACAGGCGGTTCTCGCTGTTGATGCGCCCTTTTTTGCTGCTCGTGGTGCAGGTCTAGCTTTCATGGTGCGCGCATCGCTGGATGTGTTTGTTTTGTTGCAATTGGACCCCTTCGCTCACGAACCCGGTACTAAACAAGCGGTTCTCGCTGTTGAAGCGCCCGTTTGTGCAGCTCGTGGTGCAGGTCTAGCTTTCATGGTGCGCGCATCGCTGGACGTATTTGTTTTGTTGCAATTGGACCCCTTCGCTCACGAACTCGGTACTAAACAGGCGGTTCTCGCGGTTGATGCGCCCTTTTTTGCTGCTCGTTGTGCAGGTCAAGCTTTCACGGTGCGCGCATCGCTGGATGTGTTTGTTTTGTCGCAATTGGACCCCTTCGCTCACGAACTCGGTACTAAACAAGCGGTTCTCGCTGTTGAAGCGCCCGTTTATGCAGCTCATGGTGCAGGTCTAGCTTTCATGGTGCGCGCATCGCTGGACGTATTTGTTTTGTTGCAATTGGACCCCTTCACTCACGAACTCGGTACTAAACAGGCGGTTCTCGCTGTTGATGCGCCCGTTTATGCTGCTCATGGTGCAGGTCTAGCTTTCATGGTGTGCGCATCGCTGGACGTATTTGTTTTGTTGCAATTGGACCCCTTCGCTCACGAACTCTGTACTAAACAGGCGGTTCTCGCTGTTGATGCGCCCGTTTATGCTGCTCGTGGTGCAGGTCTAGCTTTCATGGTGCGCGCATCGCTGGACGTTTTTGTTTTGCTGCAATTGGACCCCTTCGCTCACGAACTCGGTACTAAACAGGCGGTTCTCGCTGTGGATGCGTCCGTTTATGCTGCTCGTGGTGCGGATCTAGCTTTCATGGTGCGCGCATCGCTGGACGTATTTTTTTTGTTGCAATTGGACCCCTTCACTCACGAACTCGGTACTAAACAGCGGTTCTCGCTGTGGATGCGCCCGTTTATGCTGCTCGTGGTGCAGGTCTAGCTTTCATGGTGTGCGCATCGCTGGACGTATTTGTTTTGTTGCAATTGGACCCCTTCGCTCACGAACTCGGTACTAAACAGGCGGTTCTCGCTGTTGATGCGCCCGTTTATGCTGCTCGTGGTGCAGGTCTAGCTTTCATGGTGCGCGCATCGCTGGACGTTTTTGTTTTGCTGCAATTGGACCCCTTCGCTCACGAACTCGGTACTAAACAGGCGGTTCTCGCTGTGGATGCGTCCTTTTATGCTGCTCGTGGTGCGGGTCTAGCTTTCATGGTGCCGCATCGCTGGACGTATTTTTTTTTGCTGCAATTGGACCGCTTCGCTCACGAACCCGGTACTAAACAAGCGGTTCTCGCTGTTGAAGCGCCCGTTTATGCAGCTCGTGGTGCAGGTCTAGCTTTCATGGTGCGCGCATCGCTGGACGTATTTGTTTTGTTGCAATTGGACCCCTTCACTCACGAATTCGGTACTAAACAGGCGGTTCTCTCTATTGAAGCGCCCGTTGATGCTGCTCGTGGTGCGGGTCTAGCGTTCATGGTGCGCGCATCGCTGGACGTATTTTTTTGCTGCAATTGGACCGCTTCGCTCTGGAACTCGGTACTAAACAGGCGGTCCTCGCTGTTGAAGCACCCGTTTATGCTGCTCGTGGTGCGGGTCTAGCTTTCATGGTGCGCGCATCGCTGGACGTATTTGTTTTGCTGCAATTGGACCGCTTCGCTCACGAACTCGGTACTAAACAGGCGGTTCTCGCTGTTGAAGCGTCCGTTTATGCTGCTCGTGATGCGGGTCTAGCTTTCACGGTGCGCGCATCGCTGGATGTGTTTGTTTTGTTGCAATTGGACCCCTTCGCTCTCGAACTCGGTACTAAACAGGCGGTTCTCGCTGTTGAAGCGCCCGTTTATGCAGCTCGTGGTGCAGGTCTAGCATTCATGGTGCGCGCATCGCTGGATGTATTTGTTTTGTTGCAATTGGACCCCTTCGCTCACGAACTCGGTACTAATCAGGCGGTTCTCGCTGTTGATGCGCCCGTTTATGCTGCTCGTGGTGCAGGTCTAGCTTTCATGGTGTGCGCATCGCTGGACGTATTTGTTTCTTTGCAATTGGACCCCTTCGCTCACGAACTCGGTACTAAACAGGCGGTTCTCGCTGTTGATTCTCCCTTTTATGCTGCTCGTGGTGCAGGTCTAGCTTTCATGGTGCGCGCATCGCTGGACGTTTTTGTTTTGCTGCAATTGGAACGCTTCGCTATCGAAGTCGGTACTAAACAGGCGGTTCTCGCTGTTGAAGCGCCCTTTTATGCTGCTCGTTGTGCAGGTCTAGCTTTCATGGTGCGCGCATCGCTGGACGTTTTTGTTTTGCTGCAATTGGACCGCTTCGCTATCGAACTCGGTACTAAACAGGCGGTTCTCGCTGTTGAAGCGCCTTTTTATGCTGCTCGTGGTGCGGGTCTAGCTTTCATGGTGCGCGCATCGCTGGACGTTTTTGTTTTGCTGCAATTGGACCGCTTCGCTCACGAACTCGGTACAAAACAAGCGGTTCTCGCTGTTGAAGCGCCCTTTTATGCTGCTCGTGGTGCAGGTCTAGCTTTCACGGTGCGCGCATCGCTGACGTTTTTGTTTTGCCTCAATTGGACCGCTTCGCTCACGAACTCGGTACTAATCAAGCGGTTCTCGCTGTTGAAGCGCCCTTTTATGCTGCTCTTGGTGCAGGTCTAGCTTTCATGGTGCGCGCATCGCTGGACGTTTTTGTTTTGCTGCAATTGGACCGCTTCGCTCACGAACTCGGTACTAAACAAGCGGTTCTCGCTGTTGAAGCGCCCTTTTATGCTGCTCGTGGTGCAGGTCTAGCTTTCATGGTGCGCGCATCGCTGACGTTTTTGTTTTGCTGCAATTGGACCGCTTCGCTATCGAACTCGGTAATAAACAGGCGGTTCTCGCTGTTGAAGCGCCCGTTTATGCTGCTCGTGGTGCGGGTCTAGCTTTCACGGTGCGCGCATCGCAGAACGTATTTGTTTTGTTGCAATTGGACCCCTTCGCCCACGAACTCGGTACTAAACAGGCGGTTCTCGCTGTTGAGGCGCCCTTTTTTGCTGCTCGTGGTGCAGGTCTAGCTTTCATGGTGCGCGCATTGCTGGCCGTATTGGTTTTGTTGCAATTGGACCCCTTCGCTCACGAACTCGGTACTAAACAGGTGGTTCTCGCTATTGAAGGGCCCGTTGATGCTGCTCGTGGTGCAGGTCTAGCTTTCATGGTGTGCGCATCGCTGGACGTATTTGTTTTGTTGCAATTGGACCCCTTCGCTCACGAACTCGGTACTAAACAGGCGGTTCTCGCAGTTGATGCGCCCGTTTATGCTGCTCGTGGTGCGGGTCTAGCTTTCATGGTGCGCGCATCGCTGGACGTTTTTGTTTTGCTGCAATTGGACCGCTTCGGTCACGAACTGGGTACTAAACAGGCGGTTTTCGCTTTTGAAGCGACCGTGTATGCTGCTCGTTGTGCAGAACTAGCATTCATGGTGCGCGCATCGCTGGACGTATTTGTTTTGTTGCAATTGGACCCCTTCACTCACGAACTCGGTACTAAACAGGCGGTTCTCGCAGTTGATGCGCCCGTTTATGCTGCTCGTGGTGCGGGTCTAGCTTTCATGGTGCGCGCATCGCTGGACGTTTTTGTTTTGCTGCAATTGGACCGCTTCGGTCACGAACTGGGTACTAAACAGGCGGTTTTCGCTTTTGAAGCGACCGTGTATGCTGCTCGTTGTGCAGAACTAGCTTTCATGGTGCGCGCATCGCTGGACGTATTTGTTTTGTTCAATTGGAACCCTTCGCTCACAAACTCGGTACTAAACAGGCGGTTCTCTCTATTGAAGCGCCCGTTGATGCTGCTCGTGGTGCGGGTCTAGCTTTCATGGCGCGCGCATCGCTGGACGTATTTTTTTTTGCTGCTATTGGACCGCTTCGCTCTGGAACTCGGTACTAAACAGGCGGTTCTCGCCGTTGAAGCGCCCCTTTATACTGCTCGTGGTGCGGGTCTAGCTTTCACGGTGCGCGCATCGCTGGACGTATTTGTTTTGTTGCAATTGGACCCCTTCGCTCACGATCTCGGTACTAAACAGGCGGTTCTCGCTGTTGATGCGCCCTTTTTTGCTGCTCGTGGTGCAGGTCTAGCTTTCATGGTGCGCGCATCGCTGGATGTGTTTGTTTTGTTGCAATTGGACCCCTTCGCTCACGAACTCGGTACTAAACAAGCGGTTCTCGCTGTTGAAGCGCCCGTTTATGCAGCTCGTGGTGCAGGTCTAGCTTTCATGGTGCGCGCATCGCTGGACGTATTTGTTTTGTTGCAATTGGACCCCTTCGCTCACGAACTCGGTACTAAACAGGCGGTTCTCGCTGTTGATGCGCCCTTTTTTGCTGCTCGTGGTGCAGGTCTAGCTTTCACGGTGCGCGCATCGCTGGATGTGTTTGTTTTGTCGCAATTGGACCCCTTCGCTCACGAACTCGGTACTAAACAAGCGGTTCTCGCTGTTGAAGCGCCCGTTTATGCAGCTCGTGGTGCAGGTCTAGCTTTCATGGTGCGCGCATCGCTGGACGTATTTGTTTTGTTGCAATTGGACCCCTTCACTCACGAACTTGGTACTAAACAGGCGGTTCTCGCTGTTGATGCGCCCGTTTATGCTGCTCATGGTGCAGGTCTAGCTTTCATGGTGTGCGCATCGCTGGACGTATTTGTTTTGTTGCAATTGGACCCCTTCGCTCACGAACTCGGTACTAAACAGGCGGTTCTCGCTGTTGATGCGCCCGTTTATGCTGCTCGTGGTGCAGGTCTAGCTTTCATGGTGCGCGCATCGCTGGACGTTTTTGTTTTGCTGCAATTGGACCCCTTCGCTCACGAACTCGGTACTAAACAGGCGGTTCTCGCTGTGGATGCGTCCGTTTATGCTGCTCGTGGTGCGGGTCTAGCTTTCATGGTGCGCGCATCGCTGGACGTATTTTTTTTGTTGCAATTGGACCCCTTCACTCACGAACTCGGTACTAAACAGGCGGTTCTCGCTGTGGATGCGCCCGTTTATGCTGCTCGTGGTGCAGGTCTAGCTTTCATGGTGTGCGCATCGCTGGACGTATTTGTTTAGTTGCAATTGGACCCCTTCGCTCACGAACTCGGTACTAAACAGGCGGTTCTCGCTGTTGATGCGCCCGTTTATGCTGCTCGTGGTGCAGGTCTAGCTTTCATGGTGCGCGCATCGCTGACGTTTTTGTTTTACCTCAATTGGACCGCTTCGCTCACGAACTCGGTACTAAACAAGCGGTTCTCGCTGTTGAAGCGCCCTTTTATGCTGCCCTTGGTGCAGGTCTAGCTTTCATGGTGCGCGCATCGCTGGACGTTTTTGTTTTGCTGCAATTGGACCGCATCGCTCACGAACTCGGTACTAAACAAGCGGTTCTCGCTGTTGAAGTGCCCTTTTATGCTGCTCGTGGTGCAGGTCTAGCTTTCATGGTGCGCGCATCGCTGACGTTTTTGTTTTGCTGCAATTGGACCGCTTCGCTCACGAACTCGGTACTAAACAGGCGGTTCTCGCTGTGGATGCGTCCTTTTATGCTGCTCGTGGTGCGGGTCTATCTTTCATGGTGCCGCATCGCTGGACGTATTTTTTTTTTGCTGCAATTGGACCGCTTCGCTCACGAACCCGGTACTAAACAAGCGGTTCTCGCTGTTGAAGCGCCCGTTTATGCAGCTCGTGGTGCAGGTCTAGCTTTCATGGTGCGCGCATCGCTGGACGTATTTGTTTTGTTGCAATTGGACCCCTTCGCTCACGAACTCGGTACTAAACAGGCGGTTCTCGCGGTTGATGCGCCCTTTTTTGCTGCTCGTGGTGCAGGTCAAGCTTTCACGGTGCGCGCATCGCTGGATGTGTTTGTTTTGTCGCAATTGGACCCCTTCGCTCACGAACTCGGTACTAAACAAGCGGTTCTCGCTGTTGAAGCGCCCGTTTATGCAGCTCATGGTGCAGGTCTAGCTTTCATGGTGCGCGCATCGCTGGACGTATTTGTTTTGTTGCAATTGGACCCCTTCACTCACGAACTCGGTACTAAACAGGCGGTTCTCGCTGTTGATGCGCCCGTTTATGCTGCTCATGGTGCAGGTCTAGCTTTCATGGTGCGCGCATCGCTGGACGTATTTGTTTTGTTGCAATTGGACCCCTTCGCTCACGAACTCGGTACTAATCAGGCGGTTCTCGCTGTTGATGCGCCCGTTTATGCTGCTCGTGGTGCAGGTCTAGCTTTCATGGTGTGCGCATCGCTGGACGTATTTGTTTCTTTGCAATTGGACCCCTTCGCTCACGAACTCGGTACTAAACAGGCGGTTCTCGCTGTTGATGCGCCCTTTTTTGCTGCTCGTGGTGCAGGTCTAGCTTTCATGGTGCGCGCATCACTGGAAGTGTTTGTTTTGTTGCAATTGGACCCCTTCGCTCACGAACTCGGTACTAAACAGGCGGTTCTCGCTGTTGATTCTCCCTTTTATGCTGCTCGTGGTGCAGGTCTAGCTTTCATGGTGCGCGCATCGCTGGACGTTTTTGTTTTGCTGCAATTGGACCGCTTCGCTATCGAACTCGGTACTAAACAGGCGGTTCTCGCTGTTGAAGCGCCCTTTTATGCTGCTCGTGGTGCAGGTCTAGCTTTCATGGTGCGCGCATCGCTGGACGTTTTTGTTTTGCTGCAATTGCACCGCTTCGCTATCGAACTCGGTACTAAACAGGCGGTTCTCGCTGTTGAAGCGCCCTTTTATGCTGCTCGTGGTGCGGGTCTAGCTTTCATGGTGCGCGCATCGCTGGACGTTTTTGTTTTGCTGCAATTGGACCGCTTCGCTATCGAACTCGGTACTAAACAGGCGGTTCTCGCTGTTGAAGCGCCCGTTTATGCTGCTCGTGGTGCGGGTCTAGCTTTCACGGTGCGCGCATCGCAGAACGTATTTGTTTTGTTGCAATTGGACCCCTTCGCTCACGAACTCGGTACTAAACAGGCGGTTCTCGCTGTTGAGGCGCCCTTTTTTGCTGCTCGTGGTGCAGGTCTAGCTTTCATGGTGCGCGCATCGCTGGATGTGTTTGTTTTGCTGCAATTGGACCCCTTCGCTCACGAACTTGGTACTAAATAAGCGGTTCTCGCTGTTGAAGCGCCCGTTTATGCAGCTCGTGGTGCAGGTCTAGCTTTCATGGTGCGCGCATCGCTGGATGTGTTTGTTTTGTTGCAATTGGACCCCTTCGCTCTCGAACTCGGTACTAAACAGGTGGTTCTCGCTGTTGAAGCGCCCGTTTATGCAGCTCGTGGTGCAGGTCTAGCATTCATGGTGCGCGCATCGCTGGATGTATTTGTTTTGTTGCAATTGGACCCCTTCGCTCACGATCTCGGTACTAAACAGGCGGTTCTCGCTGTTGATGCGCCCTTTTTTGCTGCTCGTGGTGCAGGTCTAGCTTTCATGGTGCGCGCATCGCTGGATGTGTTTGTTTTGTTGCAATTGGACCCCTTCGCTCACGAACTCGGTACTAAACAAGCGGTTCTCGCTGTTGAAGCGCCCGTTTATGCAGCTCGTGGTGCAGGTCTAGCTTTCATGGTGCGCGCATCGCTGGACGTATTTGTTTTGTTGCAATTGGACCCCTTCGCTCACGAACTCGGTACTAAACAGGCGGTTCTCGCTGTTGATGCGCCCTTTTTTGCTGCTCGTGGTGCAGGTCTAGCTTTCACGGTGCGCGCATCGCTGGATGTGTTTGTTTTGTCGCATTTGGACCCCTTCGCTCACGAACTCGGTACTAAACAAGCGGTTCTCGCTGTTGAAGCGCCCGTTTATGCAGCTCGTGGTGCAGGTCTAGCTTTCATGGTGCGCGCATCGCTGGACGTATTTGTTTTGTTGCAATTGGACCCCTTCACTCACGAACCTGGTACTGAACAGGCGGTTCTCGCTGTTGATGCGCCCGTTTATGCTGCTCATGGTGCAGGTCTAGCTTTCATGGTGTGCGCATCGCTGGACGTATTTGTTTTGTTGCAATTGGACCCCTTCGCTCACGAACTCGGTACTAAACAGGCGGTTCTCGCTGTTGATGCGCCCGTTTATGCTGCTCGTGGTGCAGGTCTAGCTTTCATGGTGCGCGCATCGCTGGACGTTTTTGTTTTGCTGCAATTGGACCCCTTCGCTCACGAACTCGGTACTAAACAGGCGGTTCTCGCTGTGGATGCGTCCGTTTATGCTGCTCGTGGTGCGGGTCTAGCTTTCATGGTGCGCGCATCGCTGGACGTATTTTTTTTGTTGCAATTGGACCCCTTCACTCACGAACTCGGTACTAAACAGGCGGTTCTCGCTGTGGATGCGCCCGTTTATGCTGCTCGTGGTGCAGGTCAAGCTTTCATGGTGTGCGCATCGCTGGACGTATTTGTTTAGTTGCAATTGGACCCCTTCGCTCACGAACTCGGTACTAAACAGGCGGTTCTCGCTGTTGATGCGCCCGTTTATGCTGCTCGTGGTGCAGGTCTAGCTTTCATGGTGCGCGCATCGCTGACGTTTTTGTTTTGCCTCAATTGGACCGCTTCGCTCACGAACTCGGTACTAAACAAGCGGTTCTCGCTGTTGAAGCGCCCTTTTATGCTGCCCTTGGTGCAGGTCTAGCTTTCATGGTGCGCGCATCGCTGGACGTTTTTGTTTTGCTGCAATTGGACCGCTTCGCTCACGAACTCGGTACTAAACAAGCGGTTCTCGCTGTTGAAGTGCCCTTTTATGCTGCTCGTGGTGCAGGTCTAGCTTTCATGGTGCGCGCATCGCTGACGTTTTTGTTTTGCTGCAATTGGACCGCTTCGCTCACGAACTCGGTACTAAACAGGCGGTTCTCGCTGTGGATGCGTCCTTTTATGCTGCTCGTGGTGCGGGTCTAGCTTTCATGGTGCCGCATCGCTGGACGTATTTTTTTTTGCTGCAATTGGACCGCTTCGCTCACGAACCCGGTACTAAACAAGCGGTTCTCGCTGTTGAAGCGCCCGTTTATGCAGCTCGTGGTGCAGGTCTAGCTTTCATGGTGCGCGCATCGCTGGACGTATTTGTTTTGTTGCAATTGGACCCCTTCGCTCACGAACTCGGTACTAAACAGGCGGTTCTCGCGGTTGATGCGCCCTTTTTTGCTGCTCGTGGTGCAGGTCAAGCTTTCACGGTGCGCGCATCGCTGGATGTGTTTGTTTTGTCGCAATTGGACCCCTTCGCTCACGACCTCGGTACTAAACAAGCGGTTCTCGCTGTTGAAGCGCCCGTTTATGCAGCTCATGGTGCAGGTCTAGCTTTCATGGTGCGCGCATCGCTGGACGTATTTGTTTTGTTGCAATTGGACCCCTTCACTCACGAACTCGGTACTAAACAGGCGGTTCTCGCTGTTGATGCGCCCGTTTATGCTGCTCATGGCGCAGGTCTAGCTTTCATGGTGCGCGCATCGCTGGACGTATTTGTTTTGTTGCAATTGGACCCCTTCGCTCACGAACTTGGTACTAAATAAGCGGTTCTCGCTGTTGAAGCGCCCGTTTATGCAGCTCGTGGTGCAGGTCTAGCTTTCATGGTGCGCGCATCGCTGGATGTGTTTGTTTTGTTGCAATTGGACCCCTTCGCTCTCGAACTCGGTACTAAACAGGTGGTTCTCGCTGTTGAAGCGCCCGTTTATGCAGCTCGTGGTGCAGGTCTAGCATTCATGGTGCGCGCATCGCTGGATGTATTTGTTTTGTTGCAATTGGACCCCTTCGCTCACGATCTCGGTACTAAACAGGCGGTTCTCGCTGTTGATGCGCCCTTTTTTGCTGCTCGTGGTGCAGGTCTAGCTTTCATGGTGCGCGCATCGCTGGATGTGTTTGTTTTGTTGCAATTGGACCCCTTCGCTCACGAACTCGGTACTAAACAAGCGGTTCTCGCTGTTGAAGCGCCCGTTTATGCAGCTCGTGGTGCAGGTCTAGCTTTCATGGTGCGCGCATCGCTGGACGTATTTGTTTTGTTGCAATTGGACCCCTTCGCTCACGAACTCGGTACTAAACAGGCGGTTCTCGCTGTTGATGCGCCCTTTTTTGCTGCTCGTGGTGCAGGTCTAGCTTTCACGGTGCGCGCATCGCTGGATGTGTTTGTTTTGTCGCATTTGGACCCCTTCGCTCACGAACTCGGTACTAAACAAGCGGTTCTCGCTGTTGAAGCGCCCGTTTATGCAGCTCGTGGTGCAGGTCTAGCTTTCATGGTGCGCGCATCGCTGGACGTATTTGTTTTGTTGCAATTGGACCCCTTCACTCACGAACCTGGTACTGAACAGGCGGTTCTCGCTGTTGATGCGCCCGTTTATGCTGCTCATGGTGCAGGTCTAGCTTTCATGGTGTGCGCATCGCTGGACGTATTTGTTTTGTTGCAATTGGACCCCTTCGCTCACGAACTCGGTACTAAACAGGCGGTTCTCGCTGTTGATGCGCCCGTTTATGCTGCTCGTGGTGCAGGTCTAGCTTTCATGGTGCGCGCATCGCTGGACGTTTTTGTTTTGCTGCAATTGGACCCCTTCGCTCACGAACTCGGTACTAAACAGGCGGTTCTCGCTGTGGATGCGTCCGTTTATGCTGCTCGTGGTGCGGGTCTAGCTTTCATGGTGCGCGCATCGCTGGACGTATTTTTTTTGTTGCAATTGGACCCCTTCACTCACGAACTCGGTACTAAACAGGCGGTTCTCGCTGTGGATGCGCCCGTTTATGCTGCTCGTGGTGCAGGTCAAGCTTTCATGGTGTGCGCATCGCTGGACGTATTTGTTTAGTTGCAATTGGACCCCTTCGCTCACGAACTCGGTACTAAACAGGCGGTTCTCGCTGTTGATGCGCCCGTTTATGCTGCTCGTGGTGCAGGTCTAGCTTTCATGGTGCGCGCATCGCTGACGTTTTTGTTTTGCCTCAATTGGACCGCTTCGCTCACGAACTCGGTACTAAACAAGCGGTTCTCGCTGTTGAAGCGCCCTTTTATGCTGCCCTTGGTGCAGGTCTAGCTTTCATGGTGCGCGCATCGCTGGACGTTTTTGTTTTGCTGCAATTGGACCGCTTCGCTCACGAACTCGGTACTAAACAAGCGGTTCTCGCTGTTGAAGTGCCCTTTTATGCTGCTCGTGGTGCAGGTCTAGCTTTCATGGTGCGCGCATCGCTGACGTTTTTGTTTTGCTGCAATTGGACCGCTTCGCTCACGAACTCGGTACTAAACAGGCGGTTCTCGCTGTGGATGCGTCCTTTTATGCTGCTCGTGGTGCGGGTCTAGCTTTCATGGTGCCGCATCGCTGGACGTATTTTTTTTTGCTGCAATTGGACCGCTTCGCTCACGAACCCGGTACTAAACAAGCGGTTCTCGCTGTTGAAGCGCCCGTTTATGCAGCTCGTGGTGCAGGTCTAGCTTTCATGGTGCGCGCATCGCTGGACGTATTTGTTTTGTTGCAATTGGACCCCTTCGCTCACGAACTCGGTACTAAACAGGCGGTTCTCGCGGTTGATGCGCCCTTTTTTGCTGCTCGTGGTGCAGGTCAAGCTTTCACGGTGCGCGCATCGCTGGATGTGTTTGTTTTGTCGCAATTGGACCCCTTCGCTCACGACCTCGGTACTAAACAAGCGGTTCTCGCTGTTGAAGCGCCCGTTTATGCAGCTCATGGTGCAGGTCTAGCTTTCATGGTGCGCGCATCGCTGGACGTATTTGTTTTGTTGCAATTGGACCCCTTCACTCACGAACTCGGTACTAAACAGGCGGTTCTCGCTGTTGATGCGCCCGTTTATGCTGCTCATGGCGCAGGTCTAGCTTTCATGGTGCGCGCATCGCTGGACGTATTTGTTTTGTTGCAATTGGACCCCTTCGCTCACGAACTCGGTACTAATCAGGCGGTTCTCGCTGTTGATGCGCCCGTTTATGCTGCTCGTGGTGCAGGTCTAGCTTTCATGGTGTGCGCATCGCTGGACGTATTTGTTTCTTTGCAATTGGACCCCTTCGCTCACGAACTCGGTACTAAACAGGCGGTTCTCGCTGTTGATGCGCCCTTTTTTGCTGCTCGTGGTGCAGGTCTAGCTTTCATGGTGCGCGCATCGCTGACGTTTTTGTTTTGCTGCAATTAGACCGCTTCGCTATCGAACTCGGTACTAAACAAGCGGTTCTCGCTGTTGAAGCGCCCGTTTATGCAGCTCGTGGTGCAGGTCTAGCTTTCATGGTGCGCGCATCGCTGGACGTATTTGTTTTGTTGCAATTGGACCCCTTCGCTCACGAACTCGGTACTAAACAGGCGGTTCTCGCTGTTGATGCGCCCCTTTTTGCTGCTCGTGGTGCAGGTCTAGCTTTCACGGTGCGCGCATCGCTGGATGTGTTTGTTTTGTCGCATTTGGACCCCTTCGCTCACGAACTCGGTACTAAACAAGCGGTTCTCGCTGTTGAAGCGCCCGTTTATGCAGCTCGTGGTGCAGGTCTAGCTTTCATGGTGCGCGCATCGCTGGACGTATTTGTTTTGTTGCAATTGGACCCCTTCACTCACGAACCTGGTACTGAACAGGCGGTTCTCGCTGTTGATGCGCCCGTTTATGCTGCTCATGGTGCAGGTCTAGCTTTCATGGTGTGCGCATCGCTGGACGTATTTGTTTTGTTGCAATTGGACCCCTTCGCTCACGAACTCGGTACTAAACAGGCGGTTCTCGCTGTTGATGCGCCCGTTTATGCTGCTCGTGGTGCAGGTCTAGCTTTCATGGTGCGCGCATCGCTGGACGTTTTTGTTTTGCTGCAATTGGACCCCTTCGCTCACGAACTCGGTACTAAACAGGCGGTTCTCGCTGTGGATGCGTCCGTTTATGCTGCTCGTGGTGCGGGTCTAGCTTTCATGGTGCGCGCATCGCTGGACGTATTTTTTTTGTTGCAATTGGACCCCTTCACTCACGAACTCGGTACTAAAC
Source organism: Amblyomma americanum (assembly GCF_052857255.1). Lineage (NCBI taxonomy): Eukaryota > Metazoa > Arthropoda > Arachnida > Ixodida > Ixodidae > Amblyomma > Amblyomma americanum. The sequence goes on from NC_135502.1 coordinate 175,531,832, forward strand.
AGGCGGTTCTCGCTGTGGATGCGCCCGTTTATGCTGCTCGTGGTGCAGGTCAAGCTTTCATGGTGTGCGCATCGCTGGACGTATTTGTTTAGTTGCAATTGGACCCCTTCGCTCACGAACTCGGTACTAAACAGGCGGTTCTCGCTGTTGATGCGCCCGTTTATGCTGCTCGTGGTGCAGGTCTAGCTTTCATGGTGCGCGCATCGCTGACGTTTTTGTTTTGCCTCAATTGGACCGCTTCGCTCACGAACTCGGTACTAAACAAGCGGTTCTCGCTGTTGAAGCGCCCTTTTATGCTGCCCTTGGTGCAGGTCTAGCTTTCATGGTGCGCGCATCGCTGGACGTTTTTGTTTTGCTGCAATTGGACCGCTTCGCTCACGAACTCGGTACTAAACAAGCGGTTCTCGCTGTTGAAGTGCCCTTTTATGCTGCTCGTGGTGCAGGTCTAGCTTTCATGGTGCGCGCATCGCTGACGTTTTTGTTTTGCTGCAATTGGACCGCTTCGCTCACGAACTCGGTACTAAACAGGCGGTTCTCGCTGTGGATGCGTCCTTTTATGCTGCTCGTGGTGCGGGTCTAGCTTTCATGGTGCCGCATCGCTGGACGTATTTTTTTTTGCTGCAATTGGACCGCTTCGCTCACGAACCCGGTACTAAACAAGCGGTTCTCGCTGTTGAAGCGCCCGTTTATGCAGCTCGTGGTGCAGGTCTAGCTTTCATGGTGCGCGCATCGCTGGACGTATTTGTTTTGTTGCAATTGGACCCCTTCGCTCACGAACTCGGTACTAAACAGGCGGTTCTCGCGGTTGATGCGCCCTTTTTTGCTGCTCGTGGTGCAGGTCAAGCTTTCACGGTGCGCGCATCGCTGGATGTGTTTGTTTTGTCGCAATTGGACCCCTTCGCTCACGACCTCGGTACTAAACAAGCGGTTCTCGCTGTTGAAGCGCCCGTTTATGCAGCTCATGGTGCAGGTCTAGCTTTCATGGTGCGCGCATCGCTGGACGTATTTGTTTTGTTGCAATTGGACCCCTTCACTCACGAACTCGGTACTAAACAGGCGGTTCTCGCTGTTGATGCGCCCGTTTATGCTGCTCATGGCGCAGGTCTAGCTTTCATGGTGCGCGCATCGCTGGACGTATTTGTTTTGTTGCAATTGGACCCCTTCGCTCACGAACTCGGTACTAATCAGGCGGTTCTCGCTGTTGATGCGCCCGTTTATGCTGCTCGTGGTGCAGGTCTAGCTTTCATGGTGTGCGCATCGCTGGACGTATTTGTTTCTTTGCAATTGGACCCCTTCGCTCACGAACTCGGTACTAAACAGGCGGTTCTCGCTGTTGATGCGCCCTTTTTTGCTGCTCGTGGTGCAGGTCTAGCTTTCATGGTGCGCGCATCACTGGATGTGTTTGTTTTGTTGCAATTGGACCCCTTCGCTCACGAACTCGGTACTAAACAGGCGGTTCTCGCTGTTGATTCTCCCTTTTATGCTGCTCGTGGTGCAGGTCTAGCTTTCATGGTGCGCGCATCGCTGGACGTTTTTGTTTTGCTGCAATTGGACCGCTTCGCTATCGAACTCGGTACTAAACAGGCGGTTCTCGCTGTTGAAGCGCCCTTTTATGCTGCTCGTGGTGCAGGTCTAGCTTTCATGGTGCGCGCATCGCTGGACGTTTTTGTTTTGCTGCAATTGGACCGCTTCGCTATCGAACTCGGTACTAAACAGGCGGTTCTCGCTGTTGAAGCGCCCTTTTATGCTGCTCGGGGTGCGGGTCTAGCTTTCATGGTGCGCGCATCGCTGGACGTTTTTGTTTTGCTGCAATTGGACCGCTTCGCTCACGAACTCGGTACTAAACAAGCGGTTCTCGCTGTTGAAGCGCCCTTTTATGCTGCTCGTGGTGCAGGTCTAGCTTTCATGGTGCGCGCATCGCTGACGTTTTTGTTTTGCTGCAATTGGACCGCTTCGCTATCGAACTCGGTACTAAACAGGCGGTTCTCGCTGTTGAAGCGCCCGTTTATGCTGCTCGTGGTGCGGGTCTAGCTTTCACGGTGCGCGCATCGCAGAACGTATTTGTTTTGTTGCAATTGGACCCCTTCGCTCACGAACTCGGTACTAAACAGGCGGTTCTCGCTGTTGAGGCGCCCTTTTTTGCTGCTCGTGGTGCAGGTCTAGCTTTCACGGTGCGCGCATCGCTGGATGTGTTTGTTTTGTCGCAATTGGACCCCTTCGCTCACGAACTCGGTACTAAACAAGCGGTTCTCGCTGTTGAAGCGCCCGTTTATGCAGCTCATGGTGCAGGTCTAGCTTTCATGGTGCGCGCATCGCTGGACGTATTTGTTTTGTTGCAATTGGACCCCTTCACTCACGAACTCGGTACTAAACAGGCGGTTCTCGCTGTTGATGCGCCCGTTTATGCTGCTCATGGTGCAGGTCTAGCTTTCATGGTGTGCGCATCGCTGGACGTATTTGTTTTGTTGCAATTGGACCCCTTCGCTCACGAACTCTGTACTAAACAGGCGGTTCTCGCTGTTGATGCGCCCGTTTATGCTGCTCGTGGTGCAGGTCTAGCTTTCATGGTGCGCGCATCGCTGGACGTTTTTGTTTTGCTGCAATTGGACCCCTTCGCTCACGAACTCGGTACTAAACAGGCGGTTCTCGCTGTGGATGCGTCCGTTTATGCTGCTCGTGGTGCGGATCTAGCTTTCATGGTGCGCGCATCGCTGGACGTATTTTTTTTGTTGCAATTGGACCCCTTCACTCACGAACTCGGTACTAAACAGCGGTTCTCGCTGTGGATGCGCCCGTTTATGCTGCTCGTGGTGCAGGTCTAGCTTTCATGGTGTGCGCATCGCTGGACGTATTTGTTTTGTTGCAATTGGACCCCTTCGCTCACGAACTCGGTACTAAACAGGCGGTTCTCGCTGTTGATGCGCCCGTTTATGCTGCTCGTGGTGCAGGTCTAGCTTTCATGGTGCGCGCATCGCTGGACGTTTTTGTTTTGCTGCAATTGGACCCCTTCGCTCACGAACTCGGTACTAAACAGGCGGTTCTCGCTGTGGATGCGTCCTTTTATGCTGCTCGTGGTGCGGGTCTAGCTTTCATGGTGCCGCATCGCTGGACGTATTTTTTTTTGCTGCAATTGGACCGCTTCGCTCACGAACCCGGTACTAAACAAGCGGTTCTCGCTGTTGAAGCGCCCGTTTATGCAGCTCGTGGTGCAGGTCTAGCTTTCATGGTGCGCGCATCGCTGGACGTATTTGTTTTGTTGCAATCGGACCCCTTCACTCACGAATTCGGTACTAAACAGGCGGTTCTCTCTATTGAAGCGCCCGTTGATGCTGCTCGTGGTGCGGGTCTAGCGTTCATGGTGCGCGCATCGCTGGACGTATTTTTTTGCTGCAATTGGACCGCTTCGCTCTGGAACTCGGTACTAAACAGGCGGTCCTCGCTGTTGAAGCACCCGTTTATGCTGCTCGTGGTGCGGGTCTAGCTTTCATGGTGCGCGCATCGCTGGACGTATTTGTTTTGCTGCAATTGGACCGCTTCGCTCACGAACTCGGTACTAAACAGGCGGTTCTCGCTGTTGAAGCGTCCGTTTATGCTGCTCGTGATGCGGGTCTAGCTTTCACGGTGCGCGCATCGCTGGATGTGTTTGTTTTGTTGCAATTGGACCCCTTCGCTCTCGAACTCGGTACTAAACAGGCGGTTCTCGCTGTTGAAGCGCCCGTTTATGCAGCTCGTGGTGCAGGTCTAGCATTCATGGTGCGCGCATCGCTGGATGTATTTGTTTTGTTGCAATTGGACCCCTTCGCTCACGAACTCGGTACTAATCAGGCGGTTCTCGCTGTTGATGCGCCCGTTTATGCTGCTCGTGGTGCAGGTCTAGCTTTCATGGTGTGCGCATCGCTGGACGTATTTGTTTCTTTGCAATTGGACCCCTTCGCTCACGAACTCGGTACTAAACAGGCGGTTCTCGCTGTTGATTCTCCCTTTTATGCTGCTCGTGGTGCAGGTCTAGCTTTCATGGTGCGCGCATCGCTGGACGTTTTTGTTTTGCTGCAATTGGAACGCTTCGCTATCGAAGTCGGTACTAAACAGGCGGTTCTCGCTGTTGAAGCGCCCTTTTATGCTGCTCGTGGTGCAGGTCTAGCTTTCATGGTGCGCGCATCGCTGGACGTTTTTGTTTTGCTGCAATTGGACCGCTTCGCTCACGAACTCGGTACTAAACAAGCGGTTCTCGCTGTTGAAGCGCCCTTTTATGCTGCTCGTGGTGCAGGTCTAGCTTTCATGGTGCGCGCATCGCTGACGTTTTTGTTTTGCTGCAATTAGACCGCTTCGCTATCGAACTCGGTAATAAACAGGCGGTTCTCGCTGTTGAAGCGCCCGTTTATGCTGCTCGTGGTGCGGGTCTAGCTTTCACGGTGCGCGCATCGCAGAACGTATTTGTTTTGTTGCAATTGGACCCCTTCGCTCACGAACTCGGTACTAAACAGGCGGTTCTCGCTGTTGAGGCGCCCTTTTTTGCTGCTCGTGGTGCAGGTCTAGCTTTCATGGTGCGCGCATCGCTGGATGTGTTTGTTTTGCTCCAATTGGACCCCTTCGCTCACGAACTCGGTACTAAATAAGCGGTTCTCGCTGTTGAAGCGCCCGTTTATGCAGCTCGTGGTGCAGGTCTAGCTTTCATGGTGCGCGCATCGCTGGATGTGTTTGTTTTGTTGCAATTGGACCCCTTCGCTCTCGAACTCGGTACTAAACAGGCGGTTCTCGCTGTTGAAGCGCCCGTTTATGCAGCTCGTGGTGCAGGTCTAGCATTCATGGTGCGCGCATCGCTGGATGTATTTGTTTTGTTGCAATTGGACCCCTTCGCTCACCAACTCGGTACTAATCAGGCGGTTCTCGCTGTTGATGCGCCCGTTTATGCTGCTCGTGGTGCATGTCTAGCTTTCATGGTGTGCGCATCGCTGGACGTATTTGTTTTTTTGCAATTGGACCCCTTCGCTCACGAACTCGGTACTAAACAGGCGGTTCTCGCTGTTGATGCGCCCTTTTTTGCTGCTCGTGGTGCAGGTCTAGCTTTCATGGTGCGCGCATCACTGCATGTGTTTGTTTTGTCGCAATTGGACCCCTTCGCTCACGAACTCGGTACTAAACAAGCGGTTCTCGCTGTTGAAGCGCCCGTTTATGCAGCTCGTGGTGCAGGTCTAGCTTTCATGGTGCGCGCATTGCTGGCCGTATTGGTTTTGTTGCAATTGGACCCCTTCGCTCACGAACTCGGTACTAAACAGGTGGTTCTCGCTATTGAAGGGCCCGTTGATGCTGCTCGTGGTGCAGGTCTAGCTTTCATGGTGTGCGCATCGCTGGACGTATTTGTTTTGTTGCAATTGGACCCCTTCGCTCACGAACTCGGTACTAAACAGGCGGTTCTCGCAGTTGATGCGCCCGTTTATGCTGCTCGTGGTGCGGGTCTAGCTTTCATGGTGCGCGCATCGCTGGACGTTTTTGTTTTGCTGCAATTGGACCGCTTCGGTCACGAACTGGGTACTAAACAGGCGGTTTTCGCTTTTGAAGCGACCGTGTATGCTGCTCGTTGTGCAGAACTAGCATTCATGGTGCGCGCATCGCTGGACGTATTTGTTTTGTTGCAATTGGACCCCTTCACTCACGAACTCGGTACTAAACAGGCGGTTCTCGCAGTTGATGCGCCCGTTTATGCTGCTCGTGGTGCGGGTCTAGCTTTCATGGTGCGCGCATCGCTGGACGTTTTTGTTTTGCTGCAATTGGACCGCTTCGGTCACGAACTGGGTACTAAACAGGCGGTTTTCGCTTTTGAAGCGACCGTGTATGCTGCTCGTTGTGCAGAACTAGCTTTCATGGTGCGCGCATCGCTGGACGTATTTGTTTTGTTCAATTGGAACCCTTCGCTCACAAACTCGGTACTAAACAGGCGGTTCTCTCTATTGAAGCGCCCGTTGATGCTGCTCGTGGTGCGGGTCTAGCTTTCATGGCGCACGCATCGCTGGACGTATTTTTTTTGCTGCTATTGGACCGCTTCGCTCTGGAACTCGGTACTAAACAGGCGGTTCTCGCCGTTGAAGCGCCCCTTTATACTGCTCGTGGTGCGGGTCTAGCTTTCACGGTGCGCGCATCGCTGGACGTATTTGTTTTGTTGCAATTGGACCCCTTCGCTCACGATCTCGGTACTAAACAGGCGGTTCTCGCTGTTGATGCGCCCTTTTTTGCTGCTCGTGGTGCAGGTCTAGCTTTCATGGTGCGCGCATCGCTGGATGTGTTTGTTTTGTTGCAATTGGACCCCTTCGCTCACGAACTCGGTACTAAACAAGCGGTTCTCGCTGTTGAAGCGCCCGTTTATGCAGCTCGTGGTGCAGGTCTAGCTTTCATGGTGCGCGCATCGCTGGACGTATTTGTTTTGTTGCAATTGGACCCCTTCGCTCACGAACTCGGTACTAAACAGGCGGTTCTCGCTGTTGATGCGCCCTTTTTTGCTGCTCGTGGTGCAGGTCTAGCTTTCACGGTGCGCGCATCGCTGGATGTGTTTGTTTTGTCGCAATTGGACCCCTTCGCTCACGAACTCGGTACTAAACAAGCGGTTCTCGCTGTTGAAGCGCCCGTTTATGCAGCTCGTGGTGCAGGTCTAGCTTTCATGGTGCGCGCATCGCTGGACGTATTTGTTTTGTTGCAATTGGACCCCTTCACTCACGAACTTGGTACTAAACAGGCGGTTCTCGCTGTTGATGCGCCCGTTTATGCTGCTCATGGTGCAGGTCTAGCTTTCATGGTGTGCGCATCGCTGCACGTATTTGTTTTGTTGCAATTGGACCCCTTCGCTCACGAACTCGGTACTAAACAGGCGGTTCTCGCTGTTGATGCGCCCGTTTATGCTGCTCGTGGTGCAGGTCTAGCTTTCATGGTGCGCGCATCGCTGGACGTTTTTGTTTTGCTGCAATTGGACCCCTTCGCTCACGAACTCGGTACTAAACAGGCGGTTCTCGCTGTGGATGCGTCCGTTTATGCTGCTCGTGGTGCGGGTCTAGCTTTCATGGTGCGCGCATCGCTGGACGTATTTTTTTTTGTTGCAATTGGACCCCTTCACTCACGAACTCGGTACTAAACAGGCGGTTCTCGCTGTGGATGCGCCCGTTTATGCTGCTCGTGGTGCAGGTCTAGCTTTCATGGTGTGCGCATCGCTGGACGTTTTTGTTTTGCTGCAATTGGACCGCTTCGCTCACGAACTCGGTACTAAACAAGCGGTTCTCACTGTTGAAGTGCCCTTTTATGCTGCTCGTGGTGCAGGTCTAGCTTTCATGGTGTGCGCATCGCTGGACGTTTTTGTTTTGCTGCAATTGGACCCCTTCGCTCACGAACTCGGTACTAAACAGGCGGTTCTCGCTGTGGATGCGTCCGTTTATGCTGCTCGTGGTGCGGGTCTAGCTTTCATGGTGCGCGCATCGCTGGACGTATTTTTTTTTGTTGCAATTGGACCCCTTCACTCACGAACTCGGTACTAAACAGGCGGTTCTCGCTGTGGATGCGCCCGTTTATGCTGCTCGTGGTGCAGGTCTAGCTTTCATGGTGTGCGCATCGCTGGACGTTTTTGTTTTGCTGCAATTGGACCCCTTCGCTCACGAACTCGGTACTAAACAGGCGGTTCTCGCTGTGGATGCGTCCGTTTATGCTGCTCGTGGTGCGGGTCTAGCTTTCATGGTGCGCGCATCGCTGGACGTATTTTTTTTGTTGCAATTGGACCCCTTCACTCACGAACTCGGTACTAAACAAGCGGTTCTCGCTGTTGAAGCGCCCTTTTATGCTGCCCTTGGTGCAGGTCTAGCTTTCATGGTGCGCGCATCGCTGGACGTTTTTGTTTTGCTGCAATTGGACCGCTTCGCTCACGAACTCGGTACTAAACAAGCGGTTCTCACTGTTGAAGTGCCCTTTTATGCTGCTCGTGGTGCAGGTCTAGCTTTCATGGTGCGCGCATCGCTGACGTTTTTGTTTTGCTGCAATTGGACCGCTTCGCTCACGAACTCGGTACTAAACAGGCGGTTCTCGCTGTGGATGCGTCCTTTTATGCTGCTCGTGGTGCGGGTCTAGCTTTCATGGTGCCGCATCGCTGGACGTATTTTTTTTTTGCTGCAATTGGACCGCTTCGCTCACGAACCCGGTACTAAACAAGCGGTTCTCGCTGTTGAAGCGCCCGTTTATGCAGCTCGTGGTGCAGGTCTAGCTTTCATGGTGCGCGCATCGCTGGACGTATTTGTTTTGTTGCAATTGGACCCCTTCGCTCACGAACTCGGTACTAAACAGGCGGTTCTCGCGGTTGATGCGCCCTTTTTTGCTGCTCGTGGTGCAGGTCAAGCTTTCACGGTGCGCGCATCGCTGGATGTGTTTGTTTTGTCGCAATTGGACCCCTTCGCTCACGAACTCGGTACTAAACAAGCGGTTCTCGCTGTTGAAACGCCCGTTTATGCAGCTCATGGTGCATGTCTAGCTTTCATGGTGCGCGCATCGCTGGACGTATTTGTTTTGTTGCAATTGGACCCCTTCACTCACGAACTCGGTACTAAACAGGCGGTTCTCGCTGTTGATGCGCCCGTTTATGCTGCTCATGGTGCAGGTCTAGCTTTCATGGTGTGCGCATCGCTGGACGTATTTGTTTTGTTGCAATTGGACCCCTTCGCTCACGAACTCTGTACTAAACAGGCGGTTCTCGCTGTTGATGCGCCCGTTTATGCTGCTCGTGGTGCAGGTCTAGCTTTCATGGTGCGCGCATCGCTGGACGTTTTTGTTTTGCTGCAATTGGACCCCTTCGCTCACGAACTCGGTACTAAACAGGCGGTTCTCGCTGTGGATGCGTCCGTGTATGCTGCTCGTGGTGCGGATCTAGCTTTCATGGTGCGCGCATCGCTGGACGTATTTTTTTTGTTGCAATTGGACCCCTTCACTCACGAACTCGGTACTAAACAGCGGTTCTCGCTGTGGATGCGCCCGTTTATGCTGCTCGTGGTGCAGGTCTAGCTTTCATGGTGTGCGCATCGCTGGACGTATTTGTTTTGTTGCAATTGGACCCCTTCGCTCACGAACTCGGTACTAAACAGGCGGTTCTCGCTGTTGATGCGCCCGTTTATGCTGCTCGTGGTGCAGGTCTAGCTTTCATGGTGCGCGCATCGCTGGACGTTTTTGTTTTGCTGCAATTGGACCCCTTCGCTCACGAACTCGGTACTAAACAGGCGGTTCTCGCTGTGGTTGCGTCCTTTTATGCTGCTCGTGGTGCGGGTTTACCTTTCATGGTGCCGCATCGCTGGACGTATTTTTTTTTGCTGCAATTGGACCGCTTCGCTCACGAACCCGGTACTAAACAAGCAGTTCTCGCTGTTGAAGCGCCCGTTTATGCAGCTCGTGGTGCAGGTCTAGCTTTCATGGTGCGCGCATCGCTGGACGTATTTGTTTTGTTGCAATTGGACCCCTTCACTCACGAATTCGGTACTAAACAGGCGGTTCTCTCTATTGAAGCGCCCGTTGATGCTGCTCGTGGTGCGGGTCTAGCGTTCATGGTGCGCGCATCGCTGGACGTATTTTTTTGCTGCAATTGGACCGCTTCGCTCTGGAACTCGGTACTAAACAGGCGGTCCTCGCTGTTGAAGCACCCGTTTATGCTGCTCGTGGTGCGGGTCTAGCTTTCATGGTGCGCGCATCGCTGGACGTATTTGTTTTGCTGCAATTGGACCGCTTCGCTCACGAACTCGGTACTAAACAGGCGGTTCTCGCTGTTGAAGCGTCCGTTTATGCTGCTCGTGATGCGGGTCTAGCTTTCACGGTGCGCGCATCGCTGGATGTGTTTGTTTTGTTGCAATTGGACCCCTTCGCTCTCGAACTCGGTACTAAACAGGCGGTTCTCGCTGTTGAAGCGCCCGTTTATGCAGCTCGTGGTGCAGGTCTAGCATTCATGGTGCGCGCATCGCTGGATGTATTTGTTTTGTTGCAATTGGACCCCTTCGCTCACGAACTCGGTACTAATCAGGCGGTTCTCGCTGTTGATGCGCCCGTTTATGCTGCTCGTGGTGCAGGTCTAGCTTTCATGGTGTGCGCATCGCTGGACGTATTTGTTTCTTTGCAATTGGACCCCTTCGCTCACGAACTCGGTACTAAACAGGCGGTTCTCGCTGTTGATTCTCCCTTTTATGCTGCTCGTGGTGCAGGTCTAGCTTTCATGGTGCGCGCATCGCTGGACGTTTTTGTTTTGCTGCAATTGGAACGCTTCGCTATCGAAGTCGGTACTAAACAGGCGGTTCTTGCTGTTGAAGCGCCCTTTTATGCTGCTCGTGGTGCAGGTCTAGCTTTCATGGTGCGCGCATCGCTGGACGTTTTTGTTTTGCTCCAATTGGACCGCTTCGCTATCGAACTCGGTACTAAACAGGCGGTTCTCGCTGTTGAAGCGCCTTTTTATGCTGCTCGTGGTGCGGGTCTAGCTTTCATGGTGCGCGCATCGCTGGACGTTTTTGTTTTGCTGCAATTGGACCGCTTCGCTCACGAACTCGGTACTAAACAAGCGGTTCTCGCTGTTGAAGCGCCCTTTTATGCTGCTCGTGGTGCAGGTCTAGCTTTCACGGTGCGCGCATCGCTGACGTTTTTGTTTTGCCTCAATTGGACCGCTTCGCTCACGAACTCGGTACTAATCAAGCGGTTCTCGCTGTTGAAGCGCCGTTTTATGCTGCTCTTGGTGCAGGTCTAGCTTTCATGGTGCGCGCATCGCTGGACGTTTTTGTTTTGCTGCAATTGGACCGCTTCGCTCACGAACTCGGTACTAAACAAGCGGTTCTCGCTGTTGAAGCGCCCTTTTATGCTGCTCGTGGTGCAGGTCTAGCTTTCATGGTGCGCGCATCGCTGACGTTTTTGTTTTGCTGCAATTGGACCGCTTCGCTATCGAACTCGGTAATAAACAGGCGGTTCTCGCTGTTGAAGCGCCCGTTTATGCTGCTCGTGGTGCGGGTCTAGCTTTCACGGTGCGCGCATCGCAGAACGTATTTGTTTTGTTGCAATTGGACCCCTTCGCTCACGAACTCGGTACTAAACAGGCGGTTCTCGCTGTTGAGGCGCCCTTTTTTGCTGCTCGTGGTGCATATCTAGCTTTCATGGTGCGCGCATCGCTGGATGTGTTTGTTTTGCTCCAATTGGACCCCTTCGCTCACGAACTCGGTAATAAATAAGCGGTTCTCGCTGTTGAAGCGCCCGTTTATGCAGCTCGTGGTGCAGGTCTAGCTTTCATGGTGCGCGCATCGCTGGATGTGTTTGTTTTGTTGCAATTGGACCCCTTCGCTCTCGAACTCGGTACTAAACAGGCGGTTCTCGCTGTTGAAGCGCCCGTTTATGCAGCTCGTGGTGCAGGTCTAGCATTCATGGTGCGCGCATCGCTGGATGTATTTGTTTTGTTGCAATTGGGCCCCTTCGCTCACGAACTCGGTACTAATCAGGCGGTTCTCGCTGTTGATGCGCCCGTTTATGCTGCTCGTGGTGCATGTCTAGCTTTCATGGTGTGCGCATCGCTGGACGTATTTGTTTTTTTGCAATTGGACCCCTTCGCTCACGAACTCGGTACTAAACAGGCGGTTCTCGCTGTTGATGCGCCCTTTTTTGCTGCTCGTGGTGCAGGTCTAGCTTTCATGGTGCGCGCATCACTGCATGTGTTTGTTTTGTCGCAATTGGACCCCTTCGCTCACGAACTCGGTACTAAACAAGCGGTTCTCGCTGTTGAAGCGCCCGTTTATGCAGCTCGTGGTGCAGGTCTAGCTTTCATGGTGCGCGCATTGCTGGCCGTATTGGTTTTGTTGCAATTGGACCCCTTCGCTCACGAACTCGGTACTAAACAGGTGGTTCTCGCTATTGAAGGGCCCGTTGATGCTGCTCGTGGTGCAGGTCTAGCTTTCATGGTGTGCGCATCGCTGGACGTATTTGTTTTGTTGCAATTGGACCCCTTCGCTCACGAACTCGGTACTAAACAGGCGGTTCTCGCAGTTGATGCGCCCGTTTATGCTGCTCGTGGTGCGGGTCTAGCTTTCATGGTGCGCGCATCGCTGGACGTTTTTGTTTTGCTGCAATTGGACCGCTTCGGTCACGAACTGGGTACTAAACAGGCGGTTTTCGCTTTTGAAGCGACCGTGTATGCTGCTCGTTGTGCAGAACTAGCATTCATGGTGCGCGCATCGCTGGACGTATTTGTTTTGTTGCAATTGGACCCCTTCACTCACGAACTCGGTACTAAACAGGCGGTTCTCGCAGTTGATGCGCCCGTTTATGCTGCTCGTGGTGCGGGTCTAGCTTTCATGGTGCGCGCATCGCTGGACGTTTTTGTTTTGCTGCAATTGGACCGCTTCGGTCACGAACTGGGTACTAAACAGGCGGTTTTCGCTTTTGAAGCGACCGTGTATGCTGCTCGTTGTGCAGAACTAGCTTTCATGGTGCGCGCATCGCTGGACGTATTTGTTTTGTTCAATTGGAACCCTTCGCTCACAAACTCGGTACTAAACAGGCGGTTCTCTCTATTGAAGCGCCCGTTGATGCTGCTCGTGGTGCGGGTCTAGCTTTCATGGCGCGCGCATCGCTGGACGTATTTTTTTTTGCTGCTATTGGACCGCTTCACTCTGGAACTCGGTACTAAACAGGCGGTTCTCGCCGTTGAAGCGCCCCTTTATACTGCTCGTGGTGCGGGTCTGGCTTTCACGGTGCGCGCATCGCTGGACGTATTTGTTTTGTTGCAATTGGACCCCTTCGCTCACGATCTCGGTACTAAACAGGCGGTTCTCGCTGTTGATGCGCCCTTTTTTGCTGCTCGTGGTGCAGGTCTAGCTTTCATGGTGCGCGCATCGCTGGATGTGTTTGTTTTGTTGCAATTGGACCCCTTCGCTCACGAACTCGGTACTAAACAAGCGGTTCTCGCTGTTGAAGCGCCCGTTTATGCAGCTCGTGGTGCAGGTCTAGCTTTCATGGTGCGCGCATCGCTGGACGTATTTGTTTTGTTGCAATTGGACCCCTTCGCTCACGAACTCGGTACTAAACAGGCGGTTCTCGCTGTTGATGCGCCCTTTTTTGCTGCTCGTGGTGCAGGTCTAGCTTTCACGGTGCGCGCATCGCTGGATGTGTTTGTTTTGTCGCAATTGGACCCCTTCGCTCACGAACTCGGTACTAAACAAGCGGTTCTCGCTGTTGAAGCGCCCGTTTATGCAGCTCGTGGTGCAGGTCTAGCTTTCATGGTGCGCGCATCGCTGGACGTATTTGTTTTGTTGCAATTGGACCCCTTCACTCACGAACTTGGTACTAAACAGGCGGTTCTCGCTGTTGATGCGCCCGTTTATGCTGCTCATGGTGCAGGTCTAGCTTTCATGGTGTGCGCATCGCTGGACGTATTTGTTTTGTTGCAATTGGACCCCTTCGCTCACTAACTCGGTACTAAACAGGCGGTTCTCGCTGTTGATGCGCCCGTTTATGCTGCTCGTGGTGCAGGTCTAGCTTTCATGGTGCGCGCATCGCTGGACGTTTTTGTTTTGCTGCAATTGGACCCCTTCGCTCACGAACTCGGTAATAAACAGGCGGTTCTCGCTGTGGATGCGTCCGTTTATGCTGCTCGTGGTGCGGGTCTAGCTTTCATGGTGCGCGCATCGCTGGACGTATTTTTTTTTGTTGCAATTGGACCCCTTCACTCACGAACTCGGTACTAAACAGGCGGTTCTCGCTGTGGATGCGCCCGTTTATGCTGCTCGTGGTGCAGGTCTAGCTTTCATGGTGTGCGCATCGCTGGACGTATTTGTTTAGTTGCAATTGGACCCCTTCGCTCACGAACTCGGTACTAAACAGGCGGTTCTCGCTGTTGATGCGCCCGTTTATGCTGCTCATGGTGCAGGTCTAGCTTTCATGGTGCGCGCATTGCTGACGTTTTTGTTTTGCCTCAATTGGACCGCTTCGCTCACGAACTCGGTACTAAACAAGCGGTTCTCGCTGTTGAAGCGCCCTTTTATGCTGCCCTTGGTGCAGGTCTAGCTTTCATGGTGCGCGCATCGCTGGACGTTTTTGTTTTGCTGCAATTGGACCGCTTCGCTCACGAACTCGGTACTAAACAAGCGGTTCTCGCTGTTGAAGTGCCCTTTTATGCTGCTCGTGGTGCAGGTCTAGCTTTCATGGTGCGCGCATCGCTGACGTTTTTGTTTTGCTGCAATTGGACCGCTTCGCTCACGAACTCGGTACTAAACAGGCGGTTCTCGCTGTGGATGCGTCCTTTTATGCTGCTCGTGGTGCGGGTCTAGCTTTCATGGTGCCGCATCGCTGGACGTATTTTTTTTTTGCTGCAATTGGACCGCTTCGCTCACGAACCCGGTACTAAACAAGCGGTTCTCGCTGTTGAAGCGCCCGTTTATGCAGCTCGTGGTGCAGGTCTAGGTTTCATGGTGCGCGCATCGCTGGACGTATTTGTTTTGTTGCAATTGGACCCCTTCACTCACGAATTCGGTACTAAACAGGCGGTTCTCTCTATTGAAGCGCCCGTTGATGCTGCTCGTGGTGCGGGTCTAGCGTTCATGGTGCGCGCATCGCTGGACGTATTTTTTTGCTGCAATTGGACCGCTTCGCTCTGGAACTCGGTACTAAACAGGCGGTCCTCGCTGTTGAAGCACCCGTTTATGCTGCTCGTGGTGCGGGTCTAGCTTTCATGGTGCGCGCATCGCTGGACGTATTTGTTTTGCTGCAATTGGACCGCTTCGCTCACGAACTCGGTACTAAACAGGCGGTTCTCGCTGTTGAAGCGCCCGTTTATGCTGCTCGTGATGCGGGTCTAGCTTTCACGGTGCGCGCATCGCTGGATGTGTTTGTTTTGTTGCAATTGGACCCCTTCGCTCTCGAACTCGGTACTAAACAGGCGGTTCTCGCTGTTGAAGCGCCCGTTTATGCAGCTCGTGGTGCAGGTCTAGCATTCATGGTGCGCGCATCGCTGGATGTATTTGTTTTGTTGCAATTGGACCCCTTCGCTCACGAACTCGGTACTAATCAGGCGGTTCTCGCTGTTGATGCGCCCGTTTATGCTGCTCGTGGTGCAGGTCTAGCTTTCATGGTGTGCGCATCGCTGGACGTATTTGTTTCTTTGCAATTGGACCCCTTCGCTCACGAACTCGGTACTAAACAGGCGGTTCTCGCTGTTGATTCTCCCTTTTATGCTGCTCGTGGTGCAGGTCTAGCTTTCATGGTGCGCGCATCGCTGGACGTTTTTGTTTTGCTGCAATTGGACCGCTTCGCTATCAAAGTCGGTACTAAACAGGCGGTTCTCGCTGTTGAAGCGCCCTTTTATGCTGCTCGTGGTGCAGGTCTAGCTTTCATGGTGCGCGCATCGCTGGACGTTTTTGTTTTGCTGCAATTGGACCGCTTCGCTATCGAACTCGGTACTAAACAGGCGGTTCTCGCTGTTGAAGCGCCCTTTTATGCTGCTCGTGGTGCGGGTCTAGCTTTCATGGTGCGCGCATCGCTGGACGTTTTTGTTTTGCTGCAATTGGACCGCTTCGCTCACGAACTCGGTACTAAACAAGCGGTTCTCGCTGTTGAAGCGCCCTTTTTGCTGCTCGTGGTGCAGGTCTAGCTTTCATGGTGCGCGCATCGCTGACGTTTTTGTTTTGCCTCAATTGGACCACTTCGCTCACGAACTCGGTACTAAACAAGCGGTTCTCGCTGTTGAAGCGCCCTTTTATGCTGCTCTTGGTGCAGGTCTAGCTTTCATGGTGCGCGCATCGCTGGACGTTTTTGTTTTGCTGCAATTGGACCGCTTCGCTCACGAACTCGGTACTAAACAAGCGGTTCTCGCTGTTGAAGCGCCCTTTTATGCTGCTCGTGGTGCAGGTCTAGCTTTCATGGTGCGCGCATCGCTGACGTTTTTGTTTTGCTGCAATTGGACCGCTTCGCTATCGAACTCGGTAATAAACAGGCGGTTCTCGCTGTTGAAGCGCCCGTTTTTGCTGCTCGTGGTGCGGGTCTAGCTTTCACGGTGCGCGCATCGCAGAACGTATTTGTTTTGTTGCAATTGGACCCCTTCGCTCACGAACTCGGTACTAAACAGGCGGTTCTCGCTGTTGAGGCGCCCTTTTTTGCTGCTCGTGGTGCAGGTCTAGCTTTCATGGTGCGCGCATCGCTGGATGTGTTTGTTTTGCTCCAATTGGACCCCTTCGCTCACGAACTCGGTACTAAATAAGCGGTTCTCGCTGTTGAAGCGCCCGTTTATGCAGCTCGTGGTGCAGGTCTAGCTTTCATGGTGCGCGCATCGCTGGATGTGTTTGTTTTGTTGCAATTGGACCCCTTCGCTCACGAACTCGGTACTAATCAGGCGGTTCTCGCTGTTGATGCGCACGTTTATGCTGCTCGTGGTGCAGGTCTAGCTTTCATGGTGTGCGCATCGCTGGACGTATTTGTTTTTTTGCAATTGGACCCCTTCGCTCACGAACTCGGTACTAAACAGGCGGTTCTCGCTGTTGATGCGCCCTTTTTTGCTGCTCGTGGTGCAGGTCTAGCTTTCATGGTGCGCGCATCACTGGATGTGTTTGTTTTGTCGCAATTGGACCCCTTCGCTCACGAACTCGGTACTAAACAAGCGGTTCTCGCTGTTGAAGCGCCCGTTTATGCAGCTCGTGGTGCAGGTCTAGCTTTCATGGTGCGCGCATTGCTGGCCGTATTGGTTTTGTTGCAATTGGACCCCTTCGCTCACGATCTCGGTACTAAACAGGCGGTTCTCGCTGTTGATGCGCCCTTTTTTGCTGCTCGTGGTGCAGGTCTAGCTTTCATGGTGCGCGCATCGCTGGATGTGTTTGTTTTGTTGCAATTGGACCCCTTCGCTCACGAACTCGGTACTAAACAAGCGGTTCTCGCTGTTGAAGCGCCCGTTTATGCAGCTCGTGGTGCAGGTCTAGCTTTCATGGTGCGCGCATCGCTGGACGTATTTGTTTTGTTGCAATTGGACCCCTTCGCTCACGAACTCGGTACTAAACAGGCGGTTCTCGCTGTTGATGCGCCCTTTTTTGCTGCTCGTGGTGCAGGTCTAGCTTTCACGGTGCGCGCATCGCTGGATGTGTTTGTTTTGTCGCAATTGGACCCCTTCGCTCACGAACTCGGTACTAAACAAGCGGTTCTCGCTGTTGAAGCGCCCGTTTATGCAGCTCGTGGTGCAGGTCTAGCTTTCATGGTGCGCGCATCGCTGGACGTATTTGTTTTGTTGCAATTGGACCCCTTCACTCACGAACTTGGTACTAAACAGGCGGTTCTCGCTGTTGATGCGCCCGTTTATGCTGCTCATGGTGCAGGTCTAGCTTTCATGGTGTGCGCATCGCTGGACGTATTTGTTTTGTTGCAATTGGACCCCTTCGCTCACGAACTCGGTACTAAACAGGCGGTTCTCGCTGTTGATGCGCCCGTTTATGCTGCTCGTGGTGCAGGTCTAGCTTTCATGGTGCGCGCATCGCTGGACGTTTTTGTTTTGCTGCAATTGGACCCCTTCGCTCACGAACTCGGTAATAAACAGGCGGTTCTCGCTGTGGATGCGTCCGTTTATGCTGCTCGTGGTGCGGGTCTAGCTTTCATGGTGCGCGCATCGCTGGACGTATTTTTTTTTGTTGCAATTGGACCCCTTCACTCACGAACTCGGTACTAAACAGGCGGTTCTCGCTGTGGATGCGCCCGTTTATGCTGCTCGTGGTGCAGGTCTAGCTTTCATGGTGTGCGCATCGCTGGACGTATTTGTTTAGTTGCAATTGGACCCCTTCGCTCACGAACTCGGTACTAAACAGGCGGTTCTCGCTGTTGATGCGCCCGTTTATGCTGCTCATGGTGCAGGTCTAGCTTTCATGGTGCGCGCATTGCTGACGTTTTTGTTTTGCCTCAATTGGACCGCTTCGCTCACGAACTCGGTACTAAACAAGCGGTTCTCGCTGTTGAAGCGCCCTTTTATGCTGCCCTTGGTGCAGGTCTAGCTTTCATGGTGCGCGCATCGCTGGACGTTTTTGTTTTGCTGCAATTGGACCGCTTCGCTCACGAACTCGGTACTAAACAAGCGGTTCTCGCTGTTGAAGTGCCCTTTTATGCTGCTCGTGGTGCAGGTCTAGCTTTCATGGTGCGCGCATCGCTGACGTTTTTGTTTTGCTGCAATTGGACCGCTTCGCTCACGAACTCGGTACTAAACAGGCGGTTCTCGCTGTGGATGCGTCCTTTTATGCTGCTCGTGGTGCGGGTCTAGCTTTCATGGTGCCGCATCGCTGGACGTATTTTTTTTTTGCTGCAATTGGACCGCTTCGCTCACGAACCCGGTACTAAACAAGCGGTTCTCGCTGTTGAAGCGCCCGTTTATGCAGCTCGTGGTGCAGGTCTAGGTTTCATGGTGCGCGCATCGCTGGACGTATTTGTTTTGTTGCAATTGGACCCCTTCACTCACGAATTCGGTACTAAACAGGCGGTTCTCTCTATTGAAGCGCCCGTTGATGCTGCTCGTGGTGCGGGTCTAGCGTTCATGGTGCGCGCATCGCTGGACGTATTTTTTTGCTGCAATTGGACCGCTTCGCTCTGGAACTCGGTACTAAACAGGCGGTCCTCGCTGTTGAAGCACCCGTTTATGCTGCTCGTGGTGCGGGTCTAGCTTTCATGGTGCGCGCATCGCTGGACGTATTTGTTTTGCTGCAATTGGACCGCTTCGCTCACGAACTCGGTACTAAACAGGCGGTTCTCGCTGTTGAAGCGCCCGTTTATGCTGCTCGTGATGCGGGTCTAGCTTTCACGGTGCGCGCATCGCTGGATGTGTTTGTTTTGTTGCAATTGGACCCCTTCGCTCTCGAACTCGGTACTAAACAGGCGGTTCTCGCTGTTGAAGCGCCCGTTTATGCAGCTCGTGGTGCAGGTCTAGCATTCATGGTGCGCGCATCGCTGGATGTATTTGTTTTGTTGCAATTGGACCCCTTCGCTCACGAACTCGGTACTAATCAGGCGGTTCTCGCTGTTGATGCGCCCGTTTATGCTGCTCGTGGTGCAGGTCTAGCTTTCATGGTGTGCGCATCGCTGGACGTATTTGTTTCTTTGCAATTGGACCCCTTCGCTCACGAACTCGGTACTAAACAGGCGGTTCTCGCTGTTGATTCTCCCTTTTATGCTGCTCGTGGTGCAGGTCTAGCTTTCATGGTGCGCGCATCGCTGGACGTTTTTGTTTTGCTGCAATTGGACCGCTTCGCTATCAAAGTCGGTACTAAACAGGCGGTTCTCGCTGTTGAAGCGCCCTTTTATGCTGCTCGTGGTGCAGGTCTAGCTTTCATGGTGCGCGCATCGCTGGACGTTTTTGTTTTGCTGCAATTGGACCGCTTCGCTATCGAACTCGGTACTAAACAGGCGGTTCTCGCTGTTGAAGCGCCCTTTTATGCTGCTCGTGGTGCGGGTCTAGCTTTCATGGTGCGCGCATCGCTGGACGTTTTTGTTTTGCTGCAATTGGACCGCTTCGCTCACGAACTCGGTACTAAACAAGCGGTTCTCGCTGTTGAAGCGCCCTTTTTGCTGCTCGTGGTGCAGGTCTAGCTTTCATGGTGCGCGCATCGCTGACGTTTTTGTTTTGCCTCAATTGGACCACTTCGCTCACGAACTCGGTACTAAACAAGCGGTTCTCGCTGTTGAAGCGCCCTTTTATGCTGCTCTTGGTGCAGGTCTAGCTTTCATGGTGCGCGCATCGCTGGACGTTTTTGTTTTGCTGCAATTGGACCGCTTCGCTCACGAACTCGGTACTAAACAAGCGGTTCTCGCTGTTGAAGCGCCCTTTTATGCTGCTCGTGGTGCAGGTCTAGCTTTCATGGTGCGCGCATCGCTGACGTTTTTGTTTTGCTGCAATTGGACCGCTTCGCTATCGAACTCGGTAATAAACAGGCGGTTCTCGCTGTTGAAGCGCCCGTTTTTGCTGCTCGTGGTGCGGGTCTAGCTTTCACGGTGCGCGCATCGCAGAACGTATTTGTTTTGTTGCAATTGGACCCCTTCGCTCACGAACTCGGTACTAAACAGGCGGTTCTCGCTGTTGAGGCGCCCTTTTTTGCTGCTCGTGGTGCAGGTCTAGCTTTCATGGTGCGCGCATCGCTGGATGTGTTTGTTTTGCTCCAATTGGACC
Source organism: Amblyomma americanum (assembly GCF_052857255.1). Lineage (NCBI taxonomy): Eukaryota > Metazoa > Arthropoda > Arachnida > Ixodida > Ixodidae > Amblyomma > Amblyomma americanum. The sequence continues at coordinate 175,551,984 of NC_135502.1, forward strand.
CCTTCGCTCACGAACTCGGTACTAAATAAGCGGTTCTCGCTGTTGAAGCGCCCGTTTATGCAGCTCGTGGTGCAGGTCTAGCTTTCATGGTGCGCGCATCGCTGGATGTGTTTGTTTTGTTGCAATTGGACCCCTTCGCTCACGAACTCGGTACTAATCAGGCGGTTCTCGCTGTTGATGCGCACGTTTATGCTGCTCGTGGTGCAGGTCTAGCTTTCATGGTGTGCGCATCGCTGGACGTATTTGTTTTTTTGCAATTGGACCCCTTCGCTCACGAACTCGGTACTAAACAGGCGGTTCTCGCTGTTGATGCGCCCTTTTTTGCTGCTCGTGGTGCAGGTCTAGCTTTCATGGTGCGCGCATCACTGGATGTGTTTGTTTTGTCGCAATTGGACCCCTTCGCTCACGAACTCGGTACTAAACAAGCGGTTCTCGCTGTTGAAGCGCCCGTTTATGCAGCTCGTGGTGCAGGTCTAGCTTTCATGGTGCGCGCATTGCTGGCCGTATTGGTTTTGTTGCAATTGGACCCCTTCGCTCACGAACTCGGTACTAAACAGGTGGTTCTCGCTATTGAAGGGCCCGTTGATGCTGCTCGCGGTGCAGGTCTAGCTTTCATGGTGTGCGCATCGCTGGACGTATTTGTTTTGTTGCAATTGGACCCCTTCGCTCACGAACTCGGTACTAAACAGGCGGTTCTCGCAGTTGATGCGCCCGTTTATGCTGCTCGTGGTGCGGGTCTAGCTTTCATGGTGCGCGCATCGCTGGACGTTTTTGGTTTGCTGCAATTGGACCGCTTCGGTCACGAACTGGGTACTAAACAGGCGGTTTTCGCTTTTGAAGCGACCGTGTATGCTGCTCGTTGTGCAGAACTAGCTTTCATGGTGCGCGCATCGCTGGACGTATTTGTTTTGTTGCAATTGGACCCCTTCACTCACGAACTCGGTACTAAACAGGCGGTTCTCGCAGTTGATGCGCCCGTTTATGCTGCTCGTGGTGCGATTCTAGCTTTCATGGTGCGCGCATCGCTGGACGTTTTTGTTTTGCTGCAATTGGACCGCTTCGGTCACGAACTGGGTACTAAACAGGCGGTTTTCGCTTTTGAAGCGACCGTGTATGCTGCTCGTTGTGCAGAACTAGCTTTCATGGTGCGCGCATCGCTGGACGTATTTGTTTTGTTCAATTGGAACCCTTCGCTCACAAACTCGGTACTAAACAGGCGGTTCTCTCTATTGAAGCGCCCGTTGATGCTGCTCGTGGTGCGGGTCTAGTTTTCATGGCGCGCGCATCGCTGGACGTATTTTTTTTGCTGCTATTGGACCGCTTCGCTCTGGAACTCGGTACTAAACAGGCGGTTCTCGCCGTTGAAGCGCCCCTTTATACTGCTCGTGGTGCGGGTCTAGCTTTCACGGTGCGCGCATCGCTGGACGTATTTGTTTTGTTGCAATTGGACCCCTTCGCTCACGATCTCGGTACTAAACAGGCGGTTCTCGCTGTTGATGCGCCCTTTTTTGCTGCTCGTGGTGCAGGTCTAGCTTTCATGGTGCGCGCATCGCTGGATGTGTTTGTTTTGTTGCAATTGGACCCCTTCGCTCACGAACTCGGTACTAAACAAGCGGTTCTCGCTGTTGAAGCGCCCGTTTATGCAGCTCGTGGTGCAGGTCTAGCTTTCATGGTGCGCGCATCGCTGGACGTATTTGTTTTGTTGCAATTGGACCCCTTCGCTCACGAACTCGGTACTAAACAGGCGGTTCTCGCTGTTGATGCGCCCTTTTTTGCTGCTCGTGGTGCAGGTCTAGCTTTCACGGCGCGCGCATCGCTGGATGTGTTTGTTTTGTCGCAATTGGACCCCTTCGCTCACGAACTCGGTACTAAACAAGCGGTTCTCGCTGTTGTAGCGCCCGTTTATGCAGCTCGTGGTGCAGGTCTAGCTTTCATGGTGCGCGCATCGCTGGACGTATTTGTTTTGTTGCAATTGGACCCCTTCACTCACGAACTCGGTACTAAACAGGCGGTTCTCGCTGTTGATGCGCCCGTTTATGCTGCTCATGGTGCAGGTCTAGCTTTCATGGTGTGCGCATCGCTGGACGTATTTGTTTTGTTGCAATTGGACCCCTTCGCTCACGAACTCGGTACTAAACAGGCGGTTCTCGCTGTTGATGCGCCCGTTTATGCTGCTCGTGGTGCAGGTCTAGCTTTCATGGTGCGCGCATCGCTGGACGTTTTTGTTTTGCTGCAATTGGACCCCTTCGCTCACGAACTCGGTACTAAACAGGCGGTTCTCGCTGTGGATGCGTCCGTTTATGCTGCTCGTGGTGCGGGTGTAGCTTTCATGGTGCGCGCATCGCTGGACGTATTTTTTTTTTGTTGCAATTGGACCGCTTCGCTATCGAACTCGGTACTAAACAGGCGGTTCTCGCTGTTGAAGCGCCCTTTTATGCTGCTCGTGGTGCGGGTCTAGCTTTCATGGTGCGCGCCTCGCTGGACGTTTTTGTTTTGATGCAATTGGACCGCTTCGCTCACGAACTCGGTACTAAACAAGCGGTTCTCGCTGTTGAAGCGCCCTTTTATGCTGCTCGTGGTGCAGGTCTAGCTTTCATGGTGCGCGCATCGCTGACGTTTTTGTTTTGCCTCAATTGGACCACTTCGCTCACGAACTCGGTACTAAACAAGCGGTTCTCGCTGTTGAAGCGCCCTTTTATGCTGCTCTTGGTGCAGGTCTAGCTTTCATGGTGCGCGCATCGCTGGACGTTTTTGTTTTGGTGCAATTGGACCGCTTCGCTCACGAACTCGGTACTAAACAAGCGGTTCTCGCTGTTGAAGCGCCCTTTTATGCTGCTCGTGGTGCAGGTCTAGCTTTCATGGTGCGCGCATCGCTGACGTTTTTGTTTTGCTGCAATTGGACCGCTTCGCTATCGAACTCGGTAATAAACAGGCGGTTCTCGCTGTTGAAGCGCCCGTTTATGCTGCTCGTGGTGCGGGTCTAGCTTTCACGGTGCGCGCATCGCAGAACGTATTTGTTTTGTTGCAATTGGACCCCTTCGCTCACGAACTCGGTACTAAACAGGCGGTTCTCGCTGTTGAGGCGCCCTTTTTTGCTGCTCGTGGTGCAGGTCTAGCTTTCATGGTGCGCGCATCGCTGGATGTGTTTGTTTTGCTCCAATTGGACCCCTTCGCTCACGAACTCGGTACTAAATGTGCGGTTCTCGCTGTTGAAGCGCCCGTTTATGCAGCTCGTGGTGCAGGTCTAGCTTTCATGGTGCGCGCATCGCTGGATGTGTTTGTTTTGTTGCAATTGGACCCCTTCGCTCTCGAACTCGGTACTAAACAGGCGGTTCTCGCTGTTGAAGCGCCCGTTTATGCAGCTCGTGGTGCAGGTCTAGCATTCATGGTGCGCGCATCGCTGGATGTATTTGTTTTGTTGCAATTGGACCCCTTCGCTCACGAACTCGGTACTAATCAGGCGGTTCTCGCTGTTGATGCGCACGTTTATGCTGCTCGTGGTGCAGGTCTAGCTTTCATGGTGTGCGCATCGCTGGACGTATTTGTTTTTTTGCAATTGGACCCCTTCGCTCACGAACTCGGTACTAAACAGGCGGTTCTCGCTGTTGATGCGCCCTTTTTTGCTGCTCGTGGTGCAGGTCTAGCTTTCATGGTGCGCGCATCACTGGATGTGTTTGTTTTGTCGCAATTGGACCCCTTCGCTCACGAACTCGGTACTAAACAAGCGGTTCTCGCTGTTGAAGCGCCCGTTTATGCAGCTCGTGGTGCAGGTCTAGCTTTCATGGTGCGCGCATTGCTGGCCGTATTGGTTTTGTTGCAATTGGACCCCTTCGCTCACGAACTCGGTACTAAACAGGTGGTTCTCGCTATTGAAGGGCCCGTTGATGCTGCTCGCGGTGCAGGTCTAGCTTTCATGGTGTGCGCATCGCTGGACGTATTTGTTTTGTTGCAATTGGACCCCTTCGCTCACGAACTCGGTACTAAACAGGCGGTTCTCGCAGTTGATGCGCCCGTTTATGCTGCTCGTGGTGCGGGTCTAGCTTTCATGGTGCGCGCATCGCTGGACGTTTTTGTTTTGCTGCAATTGGACCGCTTCGGTCACGAACTGGGTACTAAACAGGCGGTTTTCGCTTTTGAAGCGACCGTGTATGCTGCTCGTTGTGCAGAACTAGCTTTCATGGTGCGCGCATCGCTGGACGTATTTGTTTTGTTGCAATTGGACCCCTTCACTCACGAACTCGGTACTAAACAGGCGGTTCTCGCAGTTGATGCGCCCGTTTATGCTGCTCGTGGTGCGGGTCTAGCTTTCATGGTGCGCGCATCGCTGGACGTTTTTGTTTTGCTGCAATTGGACCGCTTCGGTCACGAACTGGGTACTAAACAGGCGGTTTTCGCTTTTGAAGCGACCGTGTATGCTGCTCGTTGTGCAGAACTAGCTTTCATGGTGCGCGCATCGCTGGACGTATTTGTTTTGTTCAATTGGAACCCTTCGCTCACAAACTCGGTACTAAACAGGCGGTTCTCTCTATTGAAGCGCCCGTTGATGCTGCTCGTGGTGCGGGTCTAGCTTTCATGGCGCGCGCATCGCTGGACGTATTTTTTTTGCTGCTATTGGACCGCTTCGCTCTGGAACTCGGTACTAAACAGGCGGTTCTCGCCGTTGAAGCGCCCCTTTATACTGCTCGTGGTGCGGGTCTAGCTTTCACGGTGCGCGCATCGCTGGACGTATTTGTTTTGTTGCAATTGGACCCCTTCGCTCACGATCTCGGTACTAAACAGGCGGTTCTCGCTGTTGATGCGCCCTTTTTTGCTGCTCGTGGTGCAGGTCTAGCTTTCATGGTGCGCGCATCGCTGGATGTGTTTGTTTTGTTGCAATTGGACCCCTTCGCTCACGAACTCGGCACTAAACAAGCGGTTCTCGCTGTTGAAGCGCCCGTTTATGCAGCTCGTGGTGCAGGTCTAGCTTTCATGGTGCGCGCATCGCTGGACGTATTTGTTTTGTTGCAATTGGACCCCTTCGCTCACGAACTCGGTACTAAACAGGCGGTTCTCGCTGTTGATGCGCCCTTTTTTGCTGCTCGTGGTGCAGGTCTAGCTTTCACGGCGCGCGCATCGCTGGATGTGTTTGTTTTGTCGCAATTGGACCCCTTCGCTCACGAACTCGGTACTAAACAAGCGGTTCTCGCTGTTGAAGCGCCCGTTTATGCAGCTCGTGGTGCAGGTCTAGCTTTCATGGTGCGCGCATCGCTGGACGTATTTGTTTTGTTGCAATTGGACCCCTTCACTCACGAACTCGGTACTAAACAGGCGGTTCTCGCTGTTGATGCGCCCGTTTATGCTGCTCATGGTGCAGGTCTAGCTTTCATGGTGTGCGCATCGCTGGACGTATTTGTTTTGTTGCAATTGGACCCCTTCGCTCACGAACTCGGTACTAAACAGGCGGTTCTCGCTGTTGATGCGCCCGTTTATGCTGCTCGTGGTGCAGGTCTAGCTTTCATGGTGCGCGCATCGCTGGACGTTTTTGTTTTGCTGCAATTGGACCCCTTCGCTCACGAACTCGGTACTAAACAGGCGGTTCTCGCTGTGGATGCGTCCGTTTATGCTGCTCGTGGTGCGGGTCTAGCTTTCATGGTGCGCGCATCGCTGGACGTATTTTTTTTTGTTGTAATTGGACCCCTTCACTCACGAACTCGGTACTAAACAGGCGGTTCTCGCTGTGGATGCGCCCGTTTATGCTGCTCGTGGTGCAGGTCTAGCTTTCATGGTGTGCGCATCGCTGGACGTATTTGTTTAGTTGCAATTGGACCCCTTCGCTCACGAACTCGGTACTAAACAGGCGGTTCTCGCTGTTGATGCGCCCGTTTATGCTGCTCGTGGTGCAGGTCTAGCTTTCATGGTGCGCGCATCGCTGACGTTTTTGTTTTGCCTCAATTGGACCGCTTCGCTCACGAACTCGGTACTAAACAAGCGGTTCTCGCTGTTGAAGCGCCCTTTTATGCTGCCCTTGGTGCAGGTCTAGCTTTCATGGTGCGCGCATCGCTGGACGTTTTTGTTTTGCTGCAATTGGACCGCTTCGCTCACGAACTCGGTACTAAACAAGCGGTTCTCGCTGTTGAAGTGCCCTTTTATGCTGCTCGTGGTGCAGGTCTAGCTTTCATGGTGCGCGCATCGCTGACGTTTTTGTTTTGCTGCAATTGGACCGCTTCGCTATCGAACTCGGTAATAAACAGGCGGTTCTCGCTGTTGAAGCGCCCGTTTATGCTGCTCGTGGTGCGGGTCTAGCTTTCACGGTGCGCGCATCGCAGAACGTATTTGTTTTGTTGCAATTGGACCCCTTCGCTCACGAACTCGGTACTAAACAGGCGGTTCTCGCTGTTGAGGCGCCCTTTTTTGCTGCTCGTGGTGCAGGTCTAGCTTTCATGGTGCGCGCATCGCTGGATGTGTTTGTTTTGCTCCAATTGGACCCCTTCGCTCACGAACTCGGTACTAAATGTGCGGTTCTCGCTGTTGAAGCGCCCGTTTATGCAGCTCGTGGTGCAGGTCTAGCTTTCATGGTGCGCGCATCGCTGGATGTGTTTGTTTTGTTGCAATTGGACCCCTTCGCTCTCGAACTCGGTACTAAACAGGCGGTTCTCGCTGTTGAAGCGCCCGTTTATGCAGCTCGTGGTGCAGGTCTAGCATTCATGGTGCGCGCATCGCTGGATGTATTTGTTTTGTTGCAATTGGACCCCTTCGCTCACGAACTCGGTACTAATCAGGCGGTTCTCGCTGTTGATGCGCCCGTTTATGCTGCTCGTGGTGCAGGTCTAGCTTTCATGGTGTGCGCATCGCTGGACGTATTTGTTTTTTTGCAATTGGACCCCTTCGCTCACGAACTCGGTACTAAACAGGCGGTTCTCGCTGTTGATGCGCCCTTTTTTGCTGCTCGTGGTGCAGGTCTAGCTTTCATGGTGCGCGCATCACTGGATGTGTTTGTTTTGTTGCAATTGGACCCCTTCGCTCACGAACTCGGTACTAAACAGGCGGTTCTCGCAGTTGATGCGCCCGTTTATGCTGCTCGTGGTGCGGGTCTAGCTTTCATGGTGCGCGCATCGCTGGACGTTTTTGTTTTGCTGCAATTGGACCGCTTCGGTCACGAACTGGGTACTAAACAGGCGGTTTTCGCTTTTGAAGCGACCGTGTATGCTGCTCGTTGTGCAGAACTAGCTTTCATGGTGCGCGCATCGCTGGACGTATTTGTTTGGTTGCAATTGGACCCCTTCACTCACGAACTCGGTACTAAACAGGCGGTTCTCGCAGTTGATGCGCCCGTTGTTATTTCTTCTGAACGTTAGTGACTGCGACCGTTGACACCCCGGCAAGTAACGACTGAGCCGCACTAATTAAAGCCAAACTGCGCGTAAGACTCGTTCGGGTGGCGGGGCCGCGCGCGCGGGAGCCTCACAAAAACGACGCTCTCTCGGTGGCTTTCACTTTCACACTGACTTTATTTACACGGGTCGAAGTTTGACACAAAACACATGGATACAAAAGGAAACAGTGGGAAGGGGAGAAAAGAAGGCATCCCGAGCGGTTGGCCTCGGGCAGTCGAAGAAAGAGAGATAGAGAGAGCCACTTGTGACCTTGGTCAGACCCGGCGCGAGGGCGGGTGTCGTGTTGCCCCACGTTGAGCGTCTTCCCGTTCCGTCCCTTCGGGGCCGTCTCCTATTTTCCACATCCTCCCCCGCAATGAGCTATTTCGGCTCATTGTGCACCGCGTGACACGTCCCAACCTTGAAGTTCGAGAGGGAAAAGGGCTTGCACTGGTCGACGCATCTCCCCTCTGTTTGGGAGCACAATCTTGCAAGCGCGCACATTACCGTCCCTTCCTGGGAAGGTCTCCTTGACTCTCGCCATCGGCCACATCTGGCGGGGCGTCCGTTCGTCGCCGAGCAGCACAATAGCGCCTTCCTGTATGCTTCGCTGCTGTGTAGGCCGGGTGAAATGAGCGGACCTCAGTTCTAAGAGATACTCCCGCCTCCACCGTTTCCAAAAACAAATCCACAAGTGCGACGCGGTACTTCCATTTTCTTTGCAGCGTTCCACGCGTCGACTTCGCAGAAGTGGTCGCAGTCGTGGACGGCAAAGCTGTTAGCCGTCGTCCAACAAGGAAATGAGCGGGTGTTAGAGGAGCTGGCTCCCCCGCATCCGAGTGGACATATGTGAGGGGACGGGAATTTACGACCGCCTCGACCTCTGTGAAAACTGTGTGGAGGCTGTCGAAATCCAGGCTGCTTCTGCCGAGTGTTTTGCGAAGGCACGTTTTCACGGTCCGAACCATTCTTTCCCAGAAGCCGCCCCACCAGGCCGCTCTTTCCACAATGAATCTCCAGGACATTCTGTGTTCGCTGAGATATGCCTGGACCTCTGTTCCCCTCGATGCCCGAAACATCGCTGCAATGTCTTTTGACGCTCTTTTAAAGGTCAGAGCGTTATCGGAATAGATTATTTTGCACATCCCGCGTCTGGAAACAAACCTTCTGAGAGCCTTCAGGAAAGAGTTGGATGTGAGGTCTCTCACGAGCTCGAGATGGACTGCTCTGGTTGTCGCGCATGTAAAGAGAGCGATGTACGCCTTGCGAGTCACTCCATTTTCACTGCAGGATAGCGGCCCCGCAAAGTCGACACCTGCGATCTGGAAGGCGTCAGCCTTGGTGACGCGTTCAGGTGGAAGAGGGGCTACGGGTTCAGCTGCGGGACGGCAACTTTGTCTCTGGCATGGAACGCAGCGCCTAATCACCGACTTTATTGCTTGTCTTCCTCTCAGCACCCAGTAGCGCTCACGGAGGTGGCATAGGGTGTCTCGCACTCCAGCATGCAGCAAGCGCATGTGCTCGCGAGCGATGAGCAATAATGCGAACCGGTGTGCGCAAGAGATTACTACTGGATGTTTTGTTTCTTCCTCTTCGGCGCTATATTGGAGTCTACCGCCTACCCTGAGTAAACCATCAGCATCGAGGTAGGTGTTGAGAGCTAGGATGGGCGATCTCTTGTCGAGTGGAGTTGACGACTGAAGTGCGCCTATTTCCTTCGGGAAGCTTGTCATTTGTGACAGTCGAAGCCAGTAGTTCTCGGCCTCCGCCAGTTCTGGTGCTGTTAACTCTCCTTCTCGTTTCAGTGAGGGGTTCCGAGAGTTATGCAGAAAGCGCTGAATCCAGGCTGTTACGCGAAGGACTCTGGTCAAGGAGCTGCTGTTTTCAATATCTAGCAAAGGCTCCGATGCACTGCAGCTCACTGTATTGAGCATTTGCACGACTCTTTCCTCCTCTGCGCAAATCTTGTTATCGATCTGTGGCAGAACAGTGGGGTACACTGTTGAAGTCTTCAGCCAATCAGGTCCGGTCCACCAGGTTTCACTGTCAATCAAGCTGGATGGCATTATGCCCCTTGTCAACAAGTCCGCGGGGTTTTCCTTTCCAGGGCAATGCCTCCAGACTAAAGGATCCGTCAGAGATTGAATCTCTTGCACTCGGTTGGCAATGAAAGGTTTCCACCTCAGAGCAGAGCTCTTTATCCGGCTCAGTGAAACAGTCGAGTCACTCCAGCAATGGACTGAAAGAGCTGCCACATTCATCTGCTGAATAAGCGTTTTGGCCTACTGAGCTCCAATTAGAGCCTCCATTAGCTCCAACCGCGGCAATGACAAGCGCTCTAACGGAGCCACCCTTGACTTCGCCATCAAAAGGGATACAGTGAAGCTCCCGTCTTCATTTTTTGTCTTCACGTAAGCTACGGCACCGTAAGCTTTGGGGCTGGCATCACAGAAAACATGTAGCTCCGGCTCGGCATGTTCTCCCTTCAAGGCGATTTTGCGAGGCACTGAAATGCAGCGAAGCTCAGTAAGCTGCTGGCACCAACTGTTCCATTTCTCTAATACGTCTGTTGGCTGCTTCTCATCCCAGTCTGTACCGCGCTCCCAAAGGGTTTGAAACAAAATCTTCGCTGTAGTGGAGATCGGGGCGAGGAAACCGAAAGGGTCGAAAATACGCGCTGACGCTTGTAGCAAAGACCTCTTCGTATCCTGCCGCGTTCTCAAGAAATCTATTAGGGTGTTCATCTCAAACACGAAGTCGTCAGCGTGAGGCCTCCATTCGACACCGAGGATCTTTGTCGTCGTGAGCTCCGGCAAGCTGCCTCGTGCGTTATCACTTTCGAATATAATCGTTGCAAGCTCTGCCGCATTCGATCTCCACTTGCGCAGATGCATGCCGGCCTTGTTGATAATGCACTGCGATTCTTCACAGATCCGCTCCGCCTCCTCTATGGTGTCAGCGCCCGTCACTAGATCGTCCACATACAGGTCATTTTTGAGTACATTCGCAGTGCTCGGATAAATGTCCTGCATGGACCCTATATGGTGTTTGAGAGTTGCCGCAAGCAAAAAGGGACTCGATGTTGCTCCGAACGGCACTCTCGTCATACGATACTCTTTGACAGGGGGCAGAGGTTCCGACTGCTTGGGCGCTCGTTCATACCACAGAAAACGCAGGGCGTCGCGGTCACTTTCGGCGAGCTGCACCTGGAGGAATGCCTTTTGTATGTCTGCCATGATAGCGATGCTGTGGGTTCGGAACCTGATTAGGATGTCTGAGAGATTTGGATTCAAATTTGGTCCCGCAAACAGAACATCATTGAGCGAGAGCTGACCTTGTGCGCTAGAGGACGCGTCGATAACAACTCTCAGCCTGGTTGTCTCACTTGTCGGTCTGACAACGCCTCGATGCGGGAGGTAATAAATAGGTCCCTTAGGGGACTCACCATTTCCGTTGACCTCCTCGGCGTGTCCGGAAACCAGGTATTCTCGCAGCGCTTGGTCGTAAGCTTGCATGATGTCGTCACTTCTCAGCAGCTTGGCCGTTAATGACCGAAGCCTCTGCGCAGCTACCTCTTTATTGTCAGCATTGTGTTTCCAGGGCAGGGCAACCTGATAACGACCATCTCTGTAAGTGACGGTTTCTTGGAAGTCTTTAAGAACTTCGTCTTCCTTGTTTGTGGCTTCTCTGTCGACTATCCCAAGGTGTTCCAGCTCCCAAAATGATTTCAGCTGTCTGGATAGGACGTCGTTGTCCTGTTGGGTGGTCACCAAGATGCGCATGACTCCGGTGGTTGTCGTCAAACACGTCGTCGCCGTTGTTTTAGAAACTGTACCTTGTAATGTCCACCCAAAGATGGTCTCCACGGCAACGAGCTTGTCGCTGACACGCTTGACTTTTCCGGTGGTGACGTCCCAGTATCGGTCAGCGCCAATCAAGATACAGACGCCGGTGTTCTGTCGATGGTCGCCAGGAGCCAGATCAGCGAGCTGGAGCCCTTGGTCTGCAGCCAGGCTGGTAGCGGAGGCGTCCGGTGGTTGTAGAAAGTCCCCGGAAATCTCAGGAACCTCGAGGGCCTCGACTCGAATTATGTTGTCGTTATGCCGGCTTCGTAGCCATAACTCGACTCTATTGCACGTTTTGATGCTTGGCTTCGTGCTCCCAAATGTGTGAATGGCGAGACGTTCTTCGCCCACCACTCGAAGCTTAAGACGCCGGGAAACTTCTTCTTTTACGAAAGTTCGTTGGCTGCCACCGTCGAGCAGTATTCTAACCAAGGCGCGATTCTGTTTCGCTTCTGCCCAGGCTTGTGCTGTCTGCAGGAGCACGCTCGGAGTGGAGTTAGTCTGTGCCATCTGTAACGATGACTGCACGATAGTCTCAAGAGGTGCAGGGACGTTTCTTGCATGAGATGGTGTCGGCCTGTTTAACTCGCAGACGCCTGTAGCGTGCCGGGCGGAGCATTTCGCGCACTTAAGCCACTTGGCTGATCGGCATTCGGTTGCCCGATGGTTCCTTTTCGTGCATTTGAAGCACCTTCTCTCTTTGGCCATGATTTCCCTCTTCATTTCTAGCGGAACGCTGACCACACAGTCCTGCGGAAGGTGATCTTCTGCACCACAAAATGAGCACTGCGACTCTCTGCCTTTTACAGCGAAGACTGCTGCGGAAGGTGTCTTTCCCTTTAGACTTGAATCCCTCGGTTTGAGAACAGTGCTCTGCGACTGGCGGCTGCTGTACTGTGCTCGTTCTCTGCTCTCCACTTCCATTCTTAAGAAATCTAGGAAATCTTGGAGTTCGTCTTGGGGACTGCCTTTAGCGGTAGCTTTCTTCCGACAGTATTCAAGACACAGCTGATCAGGAATGCTTTTCCTTAAGACAGTCAGCAACAGCACGCCGTACGTACTCGATGTCACTCCCAGTGCCTCGAGGCTTCGGACTCCCGACTGGATTTCATCATAAAGGGTCCTAAGCCTTTCCGTGTCGTGGAGGTTGTGTACCGGGCGAACACCGAGCAACCGTGACATGTGTTCTTCGATTATGACGTCTTCTTTCCCGAATCTTTCCGTCAGGGTCTTGATCGCTACTGCGTAGTTTTCATGGCTTAGGGATAGACCTTCGATAGCCGCGGCCGCCTTTCCTGTGAGGTAACTCGTCAAGTACTGGAATTTAGCGATTGCTGAAAGAACTTCATTCTTGTGAATTGTTGATTCGAACTGATTCCAAAATCTCTGCCATGATCGCAAGTCTCCGCTGAACTTAGCGATTTCCAGCTTCGGAAGTTTAGTAGTTGCTGACGGTAGCTGGCTCGTGGTGATGCCGGTGTTCACTGAAGACTGCGAATTAGGCTCGGGAAGAGCCCCCGTTACTGACGGAGTTGTCGATCTATCTTCGCTCGAGGTTTGGTTACGTAGGGCTCTTTTGATGCGTGTTTTCGTGACGCTGATTTTCTCACTGAAGACAGATACGGCTGCCAATTCGGCGTTGAGTTCCTGCAGGTCTACCCTCTTCTCGATGCTCTCATTAACTGCTTTAAGTTCTTCTGATTGCTCGACAAGGAGGTCAAATTGTTCTTCCAGCTCACCGCTCTGGACTGCAGGCTCTTGTAGGAGTGTGGTGGCTGCTGTGATGATCCTGTCGATCGCTTGTCGTAGTGCGGCTTGCTTCTTCTGGAGTCGTTCCATGGCGTTCTCGATCACTGTTAACTAAGTTTCCCGGGTTTCGGCACCAAAAATGTTATTTCTTCTGAACGTTAGTGACTGCGACCGTTGACACCCCGGCAAGTAACGACTGAGCCGCACTAATTAAAGCCAAACTGCGCGTAAGACTCGTTCGGGTGGCGGGGCCGCGCGCGCGGGAGCCTCACAAAAACGACGCTCTCTCGGTGGCTTTCACTTTCACACTGACTTTATTTACACGGGTCGAAGTTTGACACAAAACACATGGATACAAAAGGGAACAGTGGGAAGGGGAGAAAAGAAGGCATCCCGAGCGGTTGGCCTCGGGCAGTCGAAGAAAGAGAGATAGAGAGAGCCACTTGTGACCTTGGTCAGACCCGGCGCGAGGGCGGGTGTCGTGTTGCCCCACGTTGAGCGTCTTCCCGTTCCGTCCCTTCGGGGCCGTCTCCTATTTTCCACACCCGTTTATGCTGCTCGTGGTGCGGGTCTAGCTTTCATGGTGCGCGCATCGCTGGACGTTTTTGTTTTGCTGCAATTGGACCGCTTCGGTCACGAACTGGGTACTAAACAGGCGGTTTTCGCTTTTGAAGCGACCGTGTATGCTGCTCGTTGTGCAGAACTAGCTTTCATGGTGCGCGCATCGCTGGACGTATTTGTTTTGTTCAATTGGAACCCTTCGCTCACAAACTCGGTACTAAACAGGCGGTTCTCTCTATTGAAGCGCCCGTTGATGCTGCTCGTGGTGCGGGTCTAGCTTTCATGGTGCGCGCATCGCAGAACGTATTTGTTTTGTTGCAATTGGACCCCTTCGCTCACGAACTCGGTACTAAACAGGCGGTTCTCGCTGTTGAGGCGCCCTTTTTTGCTGCTCGTGGTGCAGGTCTAGCTTTCATGGTGCGCGCATCGCTGGATGTGTTTGTTTTGCTCCAATTGGACCCCTTCGCTCACGAACTCGGTACTAAACAAGCGGTTCTCGCTGTTGAAGCGCCCGTTTATGCAGCTCGTGGTGCAGGTCTAGCTTTCATGGTGCGCGCATCGCTGGACGTATTTGTTTTGTTGCAATTGTACCCCTTCGCTCACGAACTCGGTACTAAACAGGCGGTTCTCGCTGTTGAGGCGCCCTTTTTTGCTGCTCGTGGTGCAGGTCTAGCTTTCATGGTGCGCGCATCGCTGGATGTGTTTGTTTTGCTCCAATTGGACCCCTTCGCTCACGAACTCGGTACTAAATGTGCGGTTCTCGCTGTTGAAGCGCCCGTTTATGCAGCTCGTGGTGCAGGTCTAGCTTTCATGGTGCGCGCATCGCAGAACGTATTTGTTTTGTTGCAATTGGACCCCTTCGCTCACGAACTCGGTACTAAACAGGCGGTTCTCGCTGTTGAGGCGCCCTTTTTTGCTGCTCGTGGTGCAGGTCTAGCTTTCATGGTGCGCGCATCGCTGGATGTGTTTGTTTTGCTCCAATTGGACCCCTTCGCTCACGAACTCGGTACTAAACAGGCGGTTCTCGCTGTTGAAGCGCCCGTTTATGCAGCTCGTGGTGCAGGTCTAGCATTCATGGTGCGCGCATCGCTGGATGTATTTGTTTTGTTGCAATTGGACCCCTTCGCTCACGAACTCGGTACTAATCAGGCGGTTCTCGCTGTTGATGCGCCCGTTTATGCTGCTCGTGGTGCAGGTCTAGCTTTCATGGTGTGCGCATCGCTGGACGTATTTGTTTTGTTGCAATTGGACCCCTTCGCTCACGAACTCGGTACTAAACAGGCGGTTCTCGCTGTTGATGCGCCCTTTTTTGCTGCTCGTGGTGCAGGTCTAGCTTTCATGGTGCGCGCATCACTGGATGTGTTTGTTTTGTTGCAATTGGACCCCTTCGCTCACGAACTCGGTACTAAACAGGCGGTTCTCGCAGTTGATGCGCCCGTTTATGATGCTCGTGGTGCGGGTCTAGCTTTCATGGTGCGCGCATCGCTGGACGTTTTTGTTTTGCTGCAATTGGACCGCTTCGGTCACGAACTGGGTACTAAACAGGCGGTTTTCGCTTTTGAAGCGACCGTGTATGCTGCTCGTTGTGCAGAACTAGCTTTCATGGTGCGCGCATCGCTGGACGTATTTGTTTTGTTGCAATTGGACCCCTTCACTCACGAACTCGGTACTAAACAGGCGGTTCTCGCAGTTGATGCGCCCGTTTATGCTGCTCGTGGTGCGGGTCTAGCTTTCATGGTGCGCGCATCGCTGGACGTTTTTGTTTTGCTGCAATTGGACCGCTTCGGTCACGAACTGGGTACTAAACAGGCGGTTTTCGCTTTTGAAGCGACCGTGTATGCTGCTCGTTGTGCAGAACTAGCTTTCATGGTGCGCGCATCGCTGGACGTATTTGTTTTGTTCAATTGGAACCTTTCGCTCACAAACTCGGTACTAAACAGGCGGTTCTCTCTATTGAAGCGCCCGTTGATGCTGCTCGTGGTGCGGGTCTAGCTTTCACGGTGCGCGCATCGCTGGACGTATTTGTTTTGTTGCAATTGGACCCCTTCGCTCACGATCTCGGTACTAAACAGGCGGTTCTCGCTGTTGATGCGCCCTTTTTTGCTGCTCGTGGTGCAGGTCTAGCTTTCATGGTGCGCGCATCGCTGGATGTGTTTGTTTTGTTGCAATTGGACCCCTTCGCTCACGAACTCGGTACTAAACAAGCGGTTCTCGCTGTTGAAGCGCCCGTTTATGCAGCTCGTGGTGCAGGTCTAGCTTTCATGGTGCGCGCATCGCTGGACGTATTTGTTTTGTTACAATTGGACCCCTTCGCTCACGAACTCGGTACTAAACAGGCGGTTCTCGCTGTTGATGCGCCCTTTTTTGCTGCTCGTGGTGCAGGTCTACCTTTCACGGTGCGCGCATCGCTGGATGTGTTTGTTTTGTCGCAATTGGACCCCTTCGCTCACGAACTCGGTACTAAACAACCGGTTCTCGCTGTTGAAGCGCCCGTTTATGCAGCTCGTGGTGCAGGTCTAGCTTTCATGGTGCGCGCATCGCTGGACGTATTTGTTTTATTGCAATTGGACCCCTTCACTCACGAACTCGGTACTAAACAGGCGGTTCTCGCTGTTGATGCGCCCGTTTATGCTGCTCATGGTGCAGGTCTAGCTTTCATGGTGTGCGCATCGCTGGACGTATTTGTTTTGTTGCAATTGGACCCCTTCGCTCACGAACTCGGTACTAAACAGGCGGTTCTCGCTGTTGATGCGCCCGTTTATGCTGCTCGTGGTGCAGGTCTAGCTTTCATGGTGCGCGCATCGCTGGACGTTTTTGTTTTGCTGCAATTGGACCCCTTCGCTCACGAACTCGGTACTAAACAGGCGGTTCTCGCTGTGGATGCGTCCGTTTATGCTGCTCGTGGTGCGGGTCTAGCTTTCATGGTGCGCGCATCACTGGACGTATTTTTTTTTGTTGCAATTGGACCCCTTCACTCACGAACTCGGTACTAAACAGGCGGTTCTCGCTGTGGATGCGCCCGTTTATGCTGCTCGTGGTGCAGGTCTAGCTTTCATGGTGTGCGCATCGCTGGACGAATTTGTTTAGTTGCAATTGGACCCCTTCGCTCACGAACTCGGTACTAAACAGGCGGTTCTCGCTGTTGATGCGCCCGTTTATGCTGCTCGTGGTGCGCGCATCGCTGACGTTTTTGTTTTGCCTCAATTGGACCGCTTCGCTCACGAACTCGGTACTAAACAAGCGGTTCTCGCTGTTGAAGCGCCCTTTTATGCTGCCCTTGGTGCAGGTCTAGCTTTCATGGTGCGCGCATCGCTGGACGTTTTTGTTTTGCTGCAATTGGACCGCTTCGCTCACGAACTCGGTACTAAACAAGCGGTTCTCGCTGTTGAAGTGCCCTTTTATGCTGCTCGTGGTGCAGGTCTAGCTTTCATGGTGCGCGCATCGCTGACGTTTTTGTTTTGCTGCAATTGGACCGCTTCGCTATCGAACTCGGTAATAAACAGGCGGTTCTCGCTGTTGAAGCGCCCGTTTATGCTGCTCGTGGTGCGGGTCTAGCTTTCACGGTGCGCGCATCGCAGAACGTATTTGTTTTGTTGCAATTGGACCCCTTCGCTCACGAACTCGGTACTAAACAGGCGGTTCTCGCTGTTGAGGCGCCCTTTTTTGCTGCTCGTGGTGCAGGTCTAGCTTTCATGGTGCGCGCATCGCTGGATGTGTTTGTTTTGCTCCAATTGGACCCCTTCGCTCACGAACTCGGTACTAAATGTAAGGTTCTCGCTGTTGAAGCGCCCGTTTATGCAGCTCGTGGTGCAGGTCTAGCTTTCATGGTGCGCGCATCGCTGGATGTGTTTGTTTTGTTGCAATTGGACCGCTTCGGTCACGAACTGGGTACTAAACAGGCGGTTTTCGCTTTTGAAGCGACCGTGTATGCTGCTCGTTGTGCAGAACTAGCTTTCATGGTGCGCGCATCGCTGGACGTATTTGTTTTGTTCAATTGGAACCTTTCGCTCACAAACTCGGTACTAAACAGGCGGTTCTCTCTATTGAAGCGCCCGTTGATGCTGCTCGTGGTGCGGGTCTAGCTTTCACGGTGCGCGCATCGCTGGACGTATTTGTTTTGTTGCAATTGGACCCCTTCGCTCACGAACTCGGTACTAAACAAGCGGTTCTCGCTGTTGAAGCGCCCGTTTATGCAGCTCGTGGTGCAGGTCTAGCTTTCATGGTGCGCGCATCGCTGGACGTATTTGTTTTGTTGCAATTGGACCCCTTCGCTCACGAACTCGGTACTAAACAGGCGGTTCTCGCTGTTGATGCGCCCTTTTTTGCTGCTCGTGGTGCAGGTCTAGCTTTCACGGTGCGCGCATCGCTGGATGTGTTTGTTTTGTCGCAATTGGACCCCTTCGCTCACGAACTCGGTACTAAACAAGCGGTTCTCGCTGTTGAAGCGCCCGTTTATGCAGCTCGTGGTGCAGGTCTAGCTTTCATGGTGCGCGCATCGCTGGACGTGTTTGTTTTATTGCAATTGGACCCCTTCACTCACGAACTCGGTACTAAACAGGCGGTTCTCGCTGTTGATGCGCCCGTTTATGCTGCTCATGGTGCAGGTCTAGCTTTCATGGTGTGCGCATCGCTGGACGTATTTGTTTTGTTGCAATTGGACCCCTTCGCTCACGAACTCGGTACTAAACAGGCGGTTCTCGCTGTTGATGCGCCCGTTTATGCTGCTCGTGGTGCAGGTCTAGCTTTCATGGTGCGCGCATCGCTGGACGTTTTTGTTTTGCTGCAATTGGACCCCTTCGCTCACGAACTCGGTACTAAACAGGCGGTTCTCGCTGTGGATGCGTCCGTTTATGCTGCTCGTGGTGCGGGTCTAGCTTTCATGGTGCGCGCATCGCTCGACGTATTTTTTTTTGTTGCAATTGGACCCCTTCACTCACGAACTCGGTACTAAACAAGCGGTTCTCGCTGTTGAAGCGCCCTTTTATGCTGCCCTTGGTGCAGGTCTAGCTTTCATGGTGCGCGCATCGCTGGACGTTTTTGTTTTGCTGCAATTGGACCGCTTCGCTCACGAACTCGGTACTAAACAAGCGGTTCTCGCTGTTGAAGTGCCCTTTTATGCTGCTCGTGGTGCAGGTCTAGCTTTCATGGTGCGCGCATCGCTGACGTTTTTGTTTTGCTGCAATTGGACCGCTTCGCTATCGAACTCGGTAATAAACAGGCGGTTCTCGCTGTTGAAGCGCCCGTTTATGCTGCTCGTGGTGCGGGTCTAGCTTTCACGGTGCGCGCATCGCAGAACGTATTTGTTTTGTTGCAATTGGACCCCTTCGCTCACGAACTCGGTACTAAACAGGCGGTTCTCGCTGTTGAGGCGCCCTTTTTTGCTGCTCGTGGTGCAGGTCTAGCTTTCATGGTGCGCGCATCGCTGGATGTGTTTGTTTTGCTCCAATTGGACCCCTTCGCTCACGAACTCGGTACTAAATGTGCGGTTCTCGCTGTTGAAGCGCCCGTTTATGCAGCTCGTGGTGCAGGTCTAGCTTTCATGGTGCGCGCATCGCTGGATGTGTTTGTTTTGTTGCAATTGGACCCCTTCGCTCTCGAACTCGGTACTAAACAGGCGGTTCTCGCTGTTGAAGCGCCCGTTTATGCAGCTCGTGGTGCAGGTCTAGCATTCATGGTGCGCGCATCGCTGGATGTATTTGTTTTGTTGCAATTGGACCCCTTCGCTCACGAACTCGGTACTAATCAGGCGGTTCTCGCTGTTGATGCGCCCGTTTATGCTGCTCGTGGTGCAGGTCTAGCTTTCATGGTGTGCGCATCGCTGGACGTATTTGTTTTTTTGCAATTGGACCCCTTCGCTCACGAACTCGGTACTAAACAGGCGGTTCTCGCTGTTGATGCGCCCTTTTTTGCTGCTCGTGGTGCAGGTCTAGCTTTCATGGTGCGCGCATCACTGGATGTGTTTGTTTTGTTGCAATTGGACCCCTTCGCTCACGAACTCGGTACTAAACAAGCGGTTCTCGCTGTTGAAGCGCCCGTTTATGCAGCTCGTGGTGCAGGTCTAGCTTTCATGGTGCGCGCATTGCTGGCCGTATTTGTTTTGTTGCAATTGGACCCTTTCGCTCACGAACTCGGTACTAAACAGGAGGTTCTCGCTATTGAAGGGCCCGTTGATGCTGCTCGTGGTGCAGGTCTAGCTTTCATGGTGTGCGCATCGCTGGACGTATTTGTTTTGTTCAATTGGAACCCTTCGCTCACAAACTCGGTACTAAACAGGCGGTTCTCTCTATTGAAGCGCCCGTTGATGCTGTTCGTGGTGCGGGTCTAGCTTTCATGGCGCGCGCATCGCTGGACGTATTTTTTTTTGCTGCTATTGGACCGCTTCGCTCTGGAACTCGGTACTAAACAGGCGGTTCTCGCCGTTGAAGCGCCCGTTTATACTGCTCGTGGTGCGGGTCTAGCTTTCACGGTGCGCGCATCGCTGGACGTATTTGTTTTGTTGCAATTGGACCCCTTCGCTCACGATCTCGGTACTAAACAGGCGGTTCTCGCTGTTGAAGCGCCCGTTTATGCTGCTCGTGGTGCAGGTCTAGCTTTCATGGTGTGCGCATCGCTGGACGTATTTGTTTTTTTGCAATTGGACCCCTTCGCTCACGAACTCGGTACTAAACAGGCGGTTCTCGCTGTTGATGCGCCCTTTTTTGCTGCTCGTGGTGCAGGTCTAGCTTTCATGGTGCGCGCATCACTGGATGTGTTTGTTTTGTTGCAATTGGACCCCTTCGCTCACGAACTCGGTACTAAACAAGCGGTTCTCGCTGTTGAAGCGCCCGTTTATGCAGCTCGTGGTGCAGGTCTAGCTTTCATGGTGCGCGCATTGCTGGCCGTATTTGTTTTGTTGCAATTGGACCCCTTCGCTCACGAACTCGGTACTAAACAGGTGGTTCTCGCTATTGAAGGGCCCGTTGATGCTGCTCGTGGTGCAGGTCTAGCTTTCATGGTGTGCGCATCGCTGGACGTATTTGTTTTGTTCAATTGGAACCCTTCGCTCACAAACTCGGTACTAAACAGGCGGTTCTCTCTATTGAAGCGCCCGTTGATGCTGCTCGTGGTGCGGGTCTAGCTTTCATGGCGCGCGCATCGCTGGACGTATTTTTTTTTGCTGCTATTGGACCGCTTCGCTCTGGAACTCGGTACTAAACAGGCGGTTCTCGCCGTTGAAGCGCCCGTTTATACTGCTCGTGGTGCGGGTCTAGCTTTCACGGTGCGCGCATCGCTGGACGTATTTGTTTTGTTGCAATTGGACCCCTTCGCTCACGAACTCGGTACTAAACAGGCGGTTCTCACTGTTGATGCGCCCTTTTTTGCTGCTCGTGGTGCAGGTCTAGCTTTCACGGTGCGCGCATCGCTGGATGTGTTTGTTTTGTCGCAATTGGACCCCTTCGCTCACGAACTCGGTACTAAACAAGCGGTTCTCGCTGTTGAAGCGCCCGTTTATGCAGCTCGTGGTGCAGGTCTAGCTTTCATGGTGCGCGCATCGCTGGACGTATTTGTTTTGTTGCAATTGGACCCCTTCACTCACGAACTCGGTACTAAACAGGCGGTTCTCGCTGTTGATGCGCCCGTTTATGCTGCTCATGGTGCAGGTCTAGCTTTCATGGTGTGCGCATCGCTGGACGTATTTGTTTAGTTGCAATTGGACCCCTTCGCTCACGAACTCGGTACTAAACAGGCGGTTCTCGCTGTTGATGCGCCCGTTTATGCTGCTCGTGGTGCAGGTCTAGCTTTCATGGTGCGCGCATCGCTGACGTTTTTGTTTTGCCTCAATTGGACCGCTTCGCTCAAGAACTCGGTACTAAACAAGCGGTTCTCGCTGTTGAAGCGCCCTTTTATGCTGCCCTTGGTGCAGGTCTAGCTTTCATGGTGCGCGCATCGCTGGACGTTTTTGTTTTGCTGCAATTGGACCGCTTCGCTCACGAACTCGGTACTAAACAAGCGGTTCTCGCTGTTGAAGCGCCCTTTTATGCTGCTCGTGGTGCAGGTCTAGCTTTCATGGTGCGCGCATCGCTGACGTTTTTGTTTTGCTGCAATTGGACCGCTTCGCTATCGAACTCGGTAATAAACAGGCGGTTCTCGCTGTTGAAGCGCCCGTTTATGCTGCTCGTGGTGCGGGTCTAGCTTTCACGGTGCGCGCATCGCAGAACGTATTTGTTTTGTTGCAATTGGACCCCTTCGCTCACGAACTCGGTACTAAACAGGCGGTTCTCGCTGTTGAGGCGCCCTTTTTTGCTGCTCGTGGTGCAGGTCTAGCTTTCATGGTGCGCGCATCGCTGGATGTGTTTGTTTTGCTCCAATTGGACCCCTTCGCTCACGAACTCGGTACTAAATGTGCGGTTCTCGCTGTTGAAGCGCCCGTTTATGCAGCTCGTGGTGCAGGTCTAGCTTTCATGGTGCGCGCATCGCTGGATGTGTTTGTTTTGTTGCAATTGGACCCCTTCGCTCTCGAACTCGGTACTAAACAGGCGGTTCTCGCTGTTGAAGCGCCCGTTTATGCAGCTCGTGGTGCAGGTCTAGCATTCATGGTGCGCGCATCGCTGGATGTATTTGTTTTGTTGCAATTGGACCCCTTCGCTCACGAACTCGGTACTAATCAGGCGGTTCTCGCTGTTGATGCGCCCGTTTATGCTGCTCGTGGTGCAGGTCTAGCTTTCATGGTGTGCGCATCGCTGGACGTATTTGGTATTTTGCAATTGGACCCCTTCGCTCACGAACTCGGTACTAAACAGGCGGTTCTCGCTGTTGATGCGCCCTTTTTTGCTGCTCGTGGTGCAGGTCTAGCTTTCATGGTGCGCGCATCACTGGATGTGTTTGTTTTGTTGCAATTGGACCCCTTCGCTCACGAACTCGGTACTAAACAAGCGGTTCTCGCTGTTGAAGCGCCCGTTTATGCAGCTCGTGGTGCAGGTCTAGCTTTCATGGTGCGCGCATTGCTGGCCGTATTTGTTTTGTTGCAATTGGACCCCTTCGCTCACGAACTCGGTACTAAACAGGTGGTTCTCGCCATTGAAGGGCCCGTTGATGCTGCTCGTGGTGCAGGTCTAGCTTTCATGGTGTGCGCATCGCTGGACGTATTTGTTTTGTTGCAATTGGACCCCTTCGCTCACGAACTCGGTACTAAACAGGCGGTTCTCGCAGTTGATGCGCCCGTTTATGCTGCTCGTGGTGCGGGTCTAGCTTTCATGGTGCGCGCATCGCTGGACGTTTTTGTTTTGCTGCAATTGGACCGCTTCGGTCACGAACTGGGTACTAAGCAGGCGGTTTTCGCTTTTGAAGCGAACGTGTATGCTGCTCGTTGTGCAGAACTAGCTTTCATGGTGCGCGCATCGCTGGACGTATTTGTTTTGTTCAATTGGAACCCTTCGCTCACAAACTCGGTACTAAACAGCCGGTTCTCTCTATTGAAGCGCCCGTTGATGCTGCTCGTGGTGCGGGTCTAGCTTTCACGGCGCGCGCATCGCTGGACGTATTTTTTTTTGCTGCTATTGGACCGCTTCGCTCTGGAACTCGGTACTAAACAGGCGGTTCTCGCCGTTGAAGCGCCCGTTTATACTGCTCGTGGTGCGGGTCTAGCTTTCACGGTGCGCGCATCGCTGGACGTATTTGTTTTGTTGCAATTGGACCCCTTCGCTCACGATCTCGGTACTAAACAGGCGGTTCTCGCTGTTGATGCGCCCTTTTTTGCTGCTCGTGGTGCAGGTCTAGCTTTCATGGTGCGCGCATCGCTGGATGTGTTTGTTTTGTTGCAATTGGACCCCTTCGCTCACGAACTCGGTACTAAACAAGCGGTTCTCGCTGTTGAAGCGCCCGTTTATGCAGCTCGTGGTGCAGGTCTAGCTTTCATGGTGCGCGCATCGCTGGACGTATTTGTTTTCTTGCAATTGGACCCCTTCGCTCACGAACTCGGTACTAAACAGGCGGTTCTCACTGTTGATGCGCCCTTTTTTGCTGCTCGTGTTGCAGGTCTAGCTTTCACGGTGCGCGCATCGCTGGATGTGTTTGTTTTGTCGCAATTGGACCCCTTCGCTCACGAACTCGGTACTAAACAAGCGGTTCTCGCTGTTGAAGCGCCCGTTTATGCAGCTCGTGGTGCAGGTCTAGCTTTCATGGTGCGCGCATCGCTGGACGTATTTGTTTTGTTGCAATTGGACCCCTTCACTCACGAACTCGGTACTAAACAGGCGGTTCTCGCTGTTGATGCGCCCGTTTATGCTGCTCATGGTGCAGGTCTAGCTTTCATGGTGTGCGCATCGCTGGACGTATTTGTTTTGTTGCAATTGGACCCCTTCGCTCACGAACTCGGTACTAAACAGGCGGTTCTCGCTGTTGATGCGCCCGTTTATGCTGCTCGTGGTGCAAGTCTAGCTTTCATGGTGCGCGCATCGCTGGACGTTTTTGTTTTGCTGCAATTGGACCCCTTCGCTTTTGAACTCGGTACTAAACAGGCGGTTCTCGCTGTGGATGCGTCCGTTTATGCTGCTCGTGGTGCGGGTCTAGCTTTCATGGTGTGCGCATTGCTGGACGTATTTTTTTTTGTTGCAATTGGACCCCTTCACTCACGAACTCGGTACTAAACAGGCGGTTCTCGCAGTTGATGCGCCCGTTTATGCTGCTCGTGGTGCGGGTCTAGCTTTCATGGTGCGCGCATCGCTGGACGTTTTTGTTTTGCTGCAATTGGACCGCTTCGGTCACGAACTGGGTACTAAACAGGCGGTTTTCGCTTTTGAAGCGACCGTGTATGCTGCTCGTTGTGCAGAACTAGCTTTCATGGTGCGCGCATCGCTGGACGTATTTGTTTTGTTCAATTGGAACCCTTCGCTCACAAACTCGGTACTAAACAGGCGGTTCTCTCTATTGAAGCGCCCGTTGATGCTGCTCGTGGTGCGGGTCTAGCTTTCATGGCGCGCGCATCGCTGGACGTATTTTTTTTTGCTGCTATTGGACCGCTTCGCTCTGGAACTCGGTACTAAACAGGCGGTTCTCGCCGTTGAAGCGCCCGTTTATACTGCTCGTGGTGCGGGTCTAGCTTTCACGGTGCGCGCATCGCTGGACGTATTTGGTTTGTTGCAATTGGACCCCTTCGCTCACGAACTCGGTACTAAACAGGCGGTTCTCGCTGTTGATGCGCCCTTTTTTGCTGCTCGTGGTGCAGGTCTAGCTTTCATGGTGCGCGCATCGCTGGATGTGTTTGTTTTGTTGCAATTGGACCCCTTCGCTCACGAACTCGGTACTAAACAAGCGGTTCTCGCTGTTGAAGCGCCCGTTTATGCAGCTCGTGGTGCAGGTCTAGCTTTCATGGTGCGCGCATCGCTGGACGTATTTGTTTTGTTGCAATTGGACCCCTTCGCTCACGAACTCGGTACTAAACAGGCGGTTCTCGCTGTTGATGCGCCCTTTTTTGCTGCTCGTGGTGCAGGTCTAGCTTTCACGGTGCGCGCATCGCTGGATGTGTTTGTTTTGACGCAATTGGACCCCTTCGCTCTCGAACTCGGTACTAAACAAGCGGTTCTCGCTGTTGAAGCGCCCGTTTATGCAGCTCGTGGTGCAGGTCTAGCTTTCATGGTGCGCGCATCGCTGGACGTATTTGTTTTGTTGCAATTGGACCCCTTCACTCACGAACTCGGTACTAAACAGGCGGTTCTCGCTGTTGATGCGCCCGTTTATGCTGCTCATGGTGCAGGTCTAGCTTTCATGGTGTGCGCATCGCTGGACGTATTTGTTTTGTTGCAATTGGACCCCTTCGCTCACGAACTCGGTACTAAACAGGCGGTTCTCGCTGTTGATGCGCCCGTTTATGCTGCTCGTGGTGCAGGTCTAGCTTTCATGGTGCGCGCATCGCTGGACGTTTTTGTTTTGCTGCAATTGGACCCCTTCGCTCACGAACTCGGTACTAAACAGGCGGTTCTCGCTGTGGATGCGTCCGTTTATGCTGCTCGTGGTGCGGGTCTAGCTTTCATGGTGCGCGCATCGCTGGACGTATTTTTTTTTGTTGCAATTGGACCCCTTCACTCACGAACTCAGTACTAAACAGGCGGTTCTCGCTGTGGATGCGCCCGTTTATGCTGCTCGTGGTGCAGGTCTAGCTTTCATGGTGTGCGCATCGCTGGACGTATTTGTTTAGTTGCAATTGGACCCCTTCGCTCACGAACTCGGTACTAAACAGGCGGTTCTCGCTGTTGATGCGCCCGTTTATGCTGCTCGTGGTGCAGGTCTAGCTTTCATGGTGCGCGCATCGCTGACGTTTTTGTTTTGCCTCAATTGGACCGCTTCGCTCACGAACTCGGTACTAAACAAGCGGTTCTCGCTGTTGAAGCGCCCTTTTATGCTGCCCTTGGTGCAGGTCTAGCTTTCATGGTGCGCGCATCGCTAAACGTTTTTGTTTTGCTGCAATTGGACCGCTTCGCTCACGAACTCGGTACTAAACAAGCGGCTCTCGCTGTTGAAGCGCCCTTTTATGCTGCTCGTGGTGCAGGTCTAGCTTTCATGGTGCGCGCATCGCTGGATGTGTTTGTTTTGTTGCAATTGGACCCCTTCGCTCACGAACTCGGTACTAAACAAGCGGTTCTCGCTGTTGATGCGCCCGTTTATGCTGCTCATGGTGCAGGTCTAGCTTTCATGGTGTGCGCATCGCTGGACGTATTTGTTTTGTTGCAATTGGACCCCTTCGCTCACGAACTCGGTACTAAACAGGCGGTTCTCGCTGTTGATGCGCCCGTTTATGCTGCTCGTGGTGCAGGTCTAGCTTTCATAGTGCGCGCATCGCTGGACGTTTTTGTTTTGCTGCAATTGGACCCCTTCGCTCACGAACTCGGTACTAAACAGGCGGTTCTCGCTGTGGATGCGTCCGTTTATGCTGCTCGTGGTGCGGGTCTAGCTTTCATGGTGCGCGCATCGCTGGACGTATTTTTTTTTGTTGCAATTGGACCCCTTCACTCACGAACTCAGTACTAAACAGGCGGTTCTCGCTGTGGATGCGCCCGTTTATGCTGCTCGTGGTGCAGGTCTAGCTTTCATGGTGTGCGCATCGCTGGACGTATTTGTTTTGTTGCAATTGGACCCCTTCGCTCACGAACTCGGTACTAAACAGGCGGTTCTCGCTGTTGATGCGCCCTTTTTTGCTGCTCGTGGTGCAGGTCTAGCTTTCATGGTGCGCGCATCACTGGATGTGTTTGTTTTGTTGCAATTGGACCCCTTCGCTCACGAACTCGGTACTAAACAGGCGGTTCTCGCAGTTGATGCGCCCGTTTATGATGCTCGTGGTGCGGGTCTAGCTTTCATGGTGCGCGCATCGCTGGACGTTTTTGTTTTGCTGCAATTGGACCGCTTCGGTCACGAACTGGGTACTAAACAGGCGGTTTTCGCTTTTGAAGCGACCGTGTATGCTGCTCGTTGTGCAGAACTAGCTTTCATGGTGCGCGCATCGCTGGACGTATTTGTTTTGTTGCAATTGGACCCCTTCACTCACGAACTCGGTACTAAACAGGCGGTTCTCGCAGTTGATGCGCCCGTTTATGCTGCTCGTGGTGCGGGTCTAGCTTTCATGGTGCGCGCATCGCTGGACGTTTTTGTTTTGCTGCAATTGGACCGCTTCGGTCACGAACTGGGTACTAAACAGGCGGTTTTCGCTTTTGAAGCGACCGTGTATGCTGCTCGTTGTGCAGAACTAGCTTTCATGGTGCGCGCATCGCTGGACGTATTTGTTTTGTTCAATTGGAACCTTTCGCTCACAAACTAGGTACTAAACAGGCGGTTCTCTCTATTGAAGCGCCCGTTGATGCTGCTCGTGGTGCGGGTCTAGCTTTCACGGTGCGCGCATCGCTGGACGTATTTGTTTTGTTGCAATTGGACCCCTTCGCTCACGATCTCGGTACTAAACAGGCGGTTCTCGCTGTTGATGCGCCCTTTTTTGCTGCTCGTGGTGCAGGTCTAGCTTTCATGGTGCGCGCATCGCTGGATGTGTTTGTTTTGTTGCAATTGGACCCCTTCGCTCACGAACTCGGTACTAAACAAGCGGTTCTCGCTGTTGAAGCGCCCGTTTATGCAGCTCGTGGTGCAGGTCTAGCTTTCATGGTGCGCGCATCGCTGGACGTATTTGTTTTGTTACAATTGGACCCCTTCGCTCACGAACTCGGTACTAAACAGGCGGTTCTCGCTGTTGATGCGCCCTTTTTTGCTGCTCGTGGTGCAGGTCTAGCTTTCACGGTGCGCGCATCGCTGGATGTGTTTGTTTTGTCGCAATTGGACCCCTTCGCTCACGAACTCGGTACTAAACAAGCGGTTCTCGCTGTTGAAGCGCCCGTTTATGCAGCTCGTGGTGCAGGTCTAGCTTTCATGGTGCGCGCATCGCTGGACGTATTTGTTTTATTGCAATTGGACCCCTTCACTCACGAACTCGGTACTAAACAGGCGGTTCTCGCTGTTGATGCGCCCGTTTATGCTGCTCATGGTGCAGGTCTAGCTTTCATGGTGTGCGCATCGCTGGACGTATTTGTTTTGTTGCAATTGGACCCCTTCGCTCACGAACTCGGTACTAAACAGGCGGTTCTCGCTGTTGATGCGCCCGTTTATGCTGCTCGTGGTGCAGGTCTAGCTTTCATGGTGCGCGCATCGCTGGACGTTTTTGTTTTGCTGCAATTGGACCCCTTCGCTCACGAACTCGGTACTAAACAGGCGGTTCTCGCTGTGGATGCGTCCGTTTATGCTGCTCGTGGTGCGGGTCTAGCTTTCATGGTGCGCGCATCACTGGACGTATTTTTTTTTGTTGCAATTGGACCCCTTCACTCACGAACTCGGTACTAAACAGGCGGTTCTCGCTGTGGATGCGCCCGTTTATGCTGCTCGTGGTGCAGGTCTAGCTTTCATGGTGTGCGCATCGCTGGACGTATTTGTTTAGTTGCAATTGGACCCCTTCGCTCACGAACTCGGTACTAAACAGGCGGTTCTCGCTGTTGATGCGCCCGTTTATGCTGCTCGTGGTGCGCGCATCGCTGACGTTTTTGTTTTGCCTCAATTGGACCGCTTCGCTCACGAACTCGGTACTAAACAAGCGGTTCTCGCTGTTGAAGCGCCCTTTTATGCTGCCCTTGGTGCAGGTCTAGCTTTCATGGTGCGCGCATCGCTGGACGTTTTTGTTTTGCTGCAATTGGACCGCTTCGCTCACGAACTCGGTACTAAACAAGCGGTTCTCGCTGTTGTAGTGCCCTTTTATGCTGCTCGTGGTGCAGGTCTAGCTTTCATGGTGCGCGCATCGCTGACGTTTTTGTTTTGCTGCAATTGGACCGCTTCGCTATCGAACTCGGTAATAAACAGGCGGTTCTCGCTGTTGAAGCGCCCGTTTATGCTGCTCGTGGTGCGGGTCTAGCTTTCACGGTGCGCGCATCGCAGAACGTATTTGTTTTGTTGCAATTGGACCCCTTCGCTCACGAACTCGGTACTAAACAGGCGGTTCTCGCTGTTGAGGCGCCCTTTTTTGCTGCTCGTGGTGCAGGTCTAGCTTTCATGGTGCGCGCATCGCTGGATGTGTTTGTTTTGCTCCAATTGGACCCCTTCGCTCACGAACTCGGTACTAAATGTAAGGTTCTCGCTGTTGAAGCGCCCGTTTATGCAGCTCGTGGTGCAGGTCTAGCTTTCATGGTGCGCGCATCGCTGGATGTGTTTGTTTTGTTGCAATTGGACCGCTTCGGTCACGAACTGGGTACTAAACAGGCGGTTTTCGCTTTTGAAGCGACCGTGTATGCTGCTCGTTGTGCAGAACTAGCTTTCATGGTGCGCGCATCGCTGGACGTATTTGTTTTGTTCAATTGGAACCTTTCGCTCACAAACTCGGTACTAAACAGGCGGTTCTCTCTATTGAAGCGCCCGTTGATGCTGCTCGTGGTGCGGGTCTAGCTTTCACGGTGCGCGCATCGCTGGACGTATTTGTTTTGTTGCAATTGGACCCCTTCGCTCACGAACTCGGTACTAAACAAGCGGTTCTCGCTGTTGAAGCGCCCGTTTATGCAGCTCGTGGTGCAGGTCTAGCTTTCATGGTGCGCGCATCGCTGGACGTATTTGTTTTGTTGCAATTGGACCCCTTCGCTCACGAACTCGGTACTAAACAGGCGGTTCTCGCTGTTGATGCGCCCTTTTTTGCTGCTCGTGGTGCAGGTCTAGCTTTCACGGTGCGCGCATCGCTGGATGTGTTTGTTTTGTCGCAATTGGACCCCTTCGCTCACGAACTCGGTACTAAACAAGCGGTTCTCGCTGTTGAAGCGCCCGTTTATGCAGCTCGTGGTGCAGGTCTAGCTTTCATGGTGCGCGCATCGCTGGACGTGTTTGTTTTATTGCAATTGGACCCCTTCACTCACGAACTCGGTACTAAACAGGCGGTTCTCGCTGTTGATGCGCCCGTTTATGCTGCTCATGGTGCAGGTCTAGCTTTCATGGTGTGCGCATCGCTGGACGTATTTGTTTTGTTGCAATTGGACCCCTTCGCTCACGAACTCGGTACTAAACAGGCGGTTCTCGCTGTTGATGCGCCCGTTTATGCTGCTCGTGGTGCAGGTCTAGCTTTCATGGTGCGCGCATCGCTGGACGTTTTTGTTTTGCTGCAATTGGACCCCTTCGCTCACGAACTCGGTACTAAACAGGCGGTTCTCGCTGTGGATGCGTCCGTTTATGCTGCTCGTGGTGCGGGTCTAGCTTTCATGGTGCGCGCATCACTGGACGTATTTTTTTTTGTTGCAATTGGACCCCTTCACTCACGAACTCGGTACTAAACAGGCGGTTCTCGCTGTGGATGCGCCCGTTTATGCTGCTCGTGGTGCAGGTCTAGCTTTCATGGTGTGCGCATCGCTGGACGTATTTGTTTAGTTGCAATTGGACCCCTTCGCTCACGAACTCGGTACTAAACAGGCGGTTCTCGCTGTTGATGCGCCCGTTTATGCTGCTCGTGGTGCGCGCATCGCTGACGTTTTTGTTTTGCCTCAATTGGACCGCTTCGCTCACGAACTCGGTACTAAACAAGCGGTTCTCGCTGTTGAAGCGCCCTTTTATGCTGCCCTTGGTGCAGGTCTAGCTTTCATGGTGCGCGCATCGCTGGACGTTTTTGTTTTGCTGCAATTGGACCGCTTCGCTCACGAACTCGGTACTAAACAAGCGGTTCTCGCTGTTGTAGTGCCCTTTTATGCTGCTCGTGGTGCAGGTCTAGCTTTCATGGTGCGCGCATCGCTGACGTTTTTGTTTTGCTGCAATTGGACCGCTTCGCTATCGAACTCGGTAATAAACAGGCGGTTCTCGCTGTTGAAGCGCCCGTTTATGCTGCTCGTGGTGCGGGTCTAGCTTTCACGGTGCGCGCATCGCAGAACGTATTTGTTTTGTTGCAATTGGACCCCTTCGCTCACGAACTCGGTACTAAACAGGCGGTTCTCGCTGTTGAGGCGCCCTTTTTTGCTGCTCGTGGTGCAGGTCTAGCTTTCATGGTGCGCGCATCGCTGGATGTGTTTGTTTTGCTCCAATTGGACCCCTTCGCTCACGAACTCGGTACTAAATGTAAGGTTCTCGCTGTTGAAGCGCCCGTTTATGCAGCTCGTGGTGCAGGTCTAGCTTTCATGGTGCGCGCATCGCTGGATGTGTTTGTTTTGTTGCAATTGGACCGCTTCGGTCACGAACTGGGTACTAAACAGGCGGTTTTCGCTTTTGAAGCGACCGTGTATGCTGCTCGTTGTGCAGAACTAGCTTTCATGGTGCGCGCATCGCTGGACGTATTTGTTTTGTTCAATTGGAACCTTTCGCTCACAAACTCGGTACTAAACAGGCGGTTCTCTCTATTGAAGCGCCCGTTGATGCTGCTCGTGGTGCGGGTCTAGCTTTCACGGTGCGCGCATCGCTGGACGTATTTGTTTTGTTGCAATTGGACCCCTTCGCTCACGAACTCGGTACTAAACAAGCGGTTCTCGCTGTTGAAGCGCCCGTTTATGCAGCTCGTGGTGCAGGTCTAGCTTTCATGGTGCGCGCATCGCTGGACGTATTTGTTTTGTTGCAATTGGACCCCTTCGCTCACGAACTCGGTACTAAACAGGCGGTTCTCGCTGTTGATGCGCCCTTTTTTGCTGCTCGTGGTGCAGGTCTAGCTTTCACGGTGCGCGCATCGCTGGATGTGTTTGTTTTGTCGCAATTGGACCCCTTCGCTCACGAACTCGGTACTAAACAAGCGGTTCTCGCTGTTGAAGCGCCCGTTTATGCAGCTCGTGGTGCAGGTCTAGCTTTCATGGTGCGCGCATCGCTGGACGTGTTTGTTTTATTGCAATTGGACCCCTTCACTCACGAACTCGGTACTAAACAGGCGGTTCTCGCTGTTGATGCGCCCGTTTATGCTGCTCATGGTGCAGGTCTAGCTTTCATGGTGTGCGCATCGCTGGACGTATTTGTTTTGTTGCAATTGGACCCCTTCGCTCACGAACTCGGTACTAAACAGGCGGTTCTCGCTGTTGATGCGCCCGTTTATGCTGCTCGTGGTGCAGGTCTAGCTTTCATGGTGCGCGCATCGCTGGACGTTTTTGTTTTTCTGCAATTGGACCCCTTCGCTCACGAACTCGGTACTAAACAGGCGGTTCTCGCTGTGGATGCGTCCGTTTATGCTGCTCGTGGTGCGGGTCTAGCTTTCATGGTGCGCGCATCGCTCGACGTATTTTTTTTTGTTGCAATTGGACCCCTTCACTCACGAACTCGGTACTAAACAAGCGGTTCTCGCTGTTGAAGCGCCCTTTTATGCTGCCCTTGGTGCAGGTCTAGCTTTCATGGTGCGCGCATCGCTGGACGTTTTTGTTTTGCTGCAATTGGACCGCTTCGCTCACGAACTCGGTACTAAACAAGCGGTTCTCGCTGTTGAAGTGCCCTTTTATGCTGCTCGTGGTGCAGGTCTAGCTTTCATGGTGCGCGCATCGCTGACGTTTTTGTTTTGCTGCAATTGGACCGCTTCGCTATCGAACTCGGTAATAAACAGGCGGTTCTCGCTGTTGAAGCGCCCGTTTATGCTGCTCGTGGTGCGGGTCTAGCTTTCACGGTGCGCGCATCGCAGAACGTATTTGTTTTGTTGCAATTGGACCCCTTCGCTCACGAACTCGGTACTAAACAGGCGGTTCTCGCTGTTGAGGCGCCCTTTTTTGCTGCTCGTGGTGCAGGTCTAGCTTTCATGGTGCGCGCATCGCTGGATGTGTTTGTTTTGCTCCAATTGGACCCCTTCGCTCACGAACTCGGTACTAAATGTGCGGTTCTCGCTGTTGAAGCGCCCGTTTATGCAGCTCGTGGTGCAGGTCTAGCTTTCATGGTGCGCGCATCGCTGGATGTGTTTGTTTTGTTGCAATTGGACCCCTTCGCTCTCGAACTCGGTACTAAACAGGCGGTTCTCGCTGTTGAAGCGCCCGTTTATGCAGCTCGTGGTGCAGGTCTAGCATTCATGGTGCGCGCATCGCTGGATGTATTTGTTTTGTTGCAATTGGACCCCTTCGCTCACGAACTCGGTACTAATCAGGCGGTTCTCGCTGTTGATGCGCCCGTTTATGCTGCTCGTGGTGCAGGTCTAGCTTTCATGGTGTGCGCATCGCTGGACGTATTTGTTTTTTTGCAATTGGACCCCTTCGCTCACGAACTCGGTACTAAACAGGCGGTTCTCGCTGTTGATGCGCCCTTTTTTGCTGCTCGTGGTGCAGGTCTAGCTTTCATGGTGCGCGCATCACTGGATGTGTTTGTTTTGTTGCAATTGGACCCCTTCGCTCACGAACTCGGTACTAAACAAGCGGTTCTCGCTGTTGAAGCGCCCGTTTATGCAGCTCGTGGTGCAGGTCTAGCTTTCATGGTGCGCGCATTGCTGGCCGTATTTGTTTTGTTGCAATTGGACCCTTTCGCTCACGAACTCGGTACTAAACAGGAGGTTCTCGCTATTGAAGGGCCCGTTGATGCTGCTCGTGGTGCAGGTCTAGCTTTCATGGTGTGCGCATCGCTGGACGTATTTGTTTTGTTCAATTGGAACCCTTCGCTCACAAACTCGGTACTAAACAGGCGGTTCTCTCTATTGAAGCGCCCGTTGATGCTGTTCGTGGTGCGGGTCTAGCTTTCATGGCGCGCGCATCGCTGGACGTATTTTTTTTTGCTGCTATTGGACCGCTTCGCTCTGGAACTCGGTACTAAACAGGCGGTTCTCGCCGTTGAAGCGCCCGTTTATACTGCTCGTGGTGCGGGTCTAGCTTTCACGGTGCGCGCATCGCTGGACGTATTTGTTTTGTTGCAATTGGACCCCTTCGCTCACGATCTCGGTACTAAACAGGCGGTTCTCGCTGTTGAAGCGCCCGTTTATGCTGCTCGTGGTGCAGGTCTAGCTTTCATGGTGTGCGCATCGCTGGACGTATTTGTTTTTTTGCAATTGGACCCCTTCGCTCACGAACTCGGTACTAAACAGGCGGTTCTCGCTGTTGATGCGCCCTTTTTTGCTGCTCGTGGTGCAGGTCTAGCTTTCATGGTGCGCGCATCACTGGATGTGTTTGTTTTGTTGCAATTGGACCCCTTCGCTCACGAACTCGGTACTAAACAAGCGGTTCTCGTTGTTGAAGCGCCCGTTTATGCAGCTCGTGGTGCAGGTCTAGCTTTCATGGTGCGCGCATTGCTGGCCGTATTTGTTTTGTTGCAATTGGACCCCTTCGCTCACGAACTCGGTACTAAACAGGTGGTTCTCGCTATTGAAGGGCCCGTTGATGCTGCTCGTGGTGCAGGTCTAGCTTTCATGGTGTGCGCATCACTGGACGTATTTGTTTTGTTCAATTGGAACCCTTCGCTCACAAACTCGGTACTAAACAGGCGGTTCTCGCTGTTGATGCGCCCGTTTATGCTGCTCGTGGTGCAGGTCTAGCTTTCATGGTGCGCGCATCGCTGGACGTATTTGTTTTGTTGCAATTGGACCCCTTCGCTCACGAACTCGGTACTAAACAGGCGGTTCTCGCTGTTGATGCGCCCTTTTTTGCTGCTCGTGGTGCAGGTCTAGCTTTCACGGTGCGCGCATCGCTGGATGTGTTTGTTTTGTCGCAATTGGACCCCTTCGCTCACGAACTCGGTACTAAACAAGCGGTTCTCGCTGTTGAAGCGCCCGTTTATGCAGC
Source organism: Amblyomma americanum (assembly GCF_052857255.1). Classification (NCBI taxonomy): domain Eukaryota; kingdom Metazoa; phylum Arthropoda; class Arachnida; order Ixodida; family Ixodidae; genus Amblyomma; species Amblyomma americanum. The sequence goes on from NC_135502.1 coordinate 175,586,670, forward strand.
TCGTGGTGCAGGTCTAGCTTTCATGGTGCGCGCATCGCTGGACGTTTTTGTTTTGCTGCAATTGGACCCCTTCGCTCACGAACTCGGTACTAAACAGGCGGTTCTCGCTGTGGATGCGTCCGTTTATGCTGCTCGTGGTGCGGGTCTAGCTTTCATGGTGCGCGCATCGCTCGACGTATTTTTTTTTGTTGCAATTGGACCCCTTCACTCACGAACTCGGTACTAAACAAGCGGTTCTCGCTGTTGAAGCGCCCTTTTATGCTGCCCTTGGTGCAGGTCTAGCTTTCATGGTGCGCGCATCGCTGGACGTTTTTGTTTTGCTGCAATTGGACCGCTTCGCTCACGAACTCGGTACTAAACAAGCGGTTCTCGCTGTTGAAGTGCCTTTTTATGCTGCTCGTGGTGCAGGTCTAGCTTTCATGGTGCGCGCATCGCTGACGTTTTTGTTTTGCTGCAATTGGACCGCTTCGCTATCGAACTCGGTAATAAACAGGCGGTTCTCGCTGTTGAAGCGCCCGTTTATGCTGCTCGTGGTGCGGGTCTAGCTTTCACGGTGCGCGCATCGCAGAACGTATTTGTTTTGTTGCAATTGGACCCCTTCGCTCACGAACTCGGTACTAAACAGGCGGTTCTCGCTGTTGAGGCGCCCTTTTTTGCTGCTCGTGGTGCAGGTCTAGCTTTCATGGTGCGCGCATCGCTGGATGTGTTTGTTTTGCTCCAATTGGACCCCTTCGCTCACGAACTCGGTACTAAATGTGCGGTTCTCGCTGTTGAAGCGCCCGTTTATGCAGCTCGTGGTGCAGGTCTAGCTTTCATGGTGCGCGCATCGCTGGATGTGTTTGTTTTGTTGCAATTGGACCCCTTCGCTCTCGAACTCGGTACTAAACAGGCGGTTCTCGCTGTTGAAGCGCCCGTTTATGCAGCTCGTGGTGCAGGTCTAGCATTCATGGTGCGCGCATCGCTGGATGTATTTGTTTTGTTGCAATTGGACCCCTTCGCTCACGAACTCGGTACTAATCAGGCGGTTCTCGCTGTTGATGCGCCCGTTTATGCTGCTCGTGGTGCAGGTCTAGCTTTCATGGTGTGCGCATCGCTGGACGTATTTGTTTTTTTGCAATTGGACCCCTTCGCTCACGAACTCGGTACTAAACAGGCGGTTCTCGCTGTTGATGCGCCCTTTTTTGCTGCTCGTGGTGCAGGTCTAGCTTTCATGGTGCGCGCATCGCTGGACGTATTTGTTTTGTTGCAATTGGACCCCTTCACTCACGAACTCGGTACTAAACAGGCGGTTCTCGCTGTTGATGCGCCCGTTTATGCTGCTCATGGTGCAGGTCTAGCTTTCATGGTGTGCGCATCGCTGGACGTATTTGTTTAGTTGCAATTGGACCCCTTCGCTCACGAACTCGGTACTAAACAGGCGGTTCTCGCTGTTGATGCGCCCGTTTATGCTGCTCGTGGTGCAGGTCTAGCTTTCATGGTGCGCGCATCGCTGACGTTTTTGTTTTGCCTCAATTGGACCGCTTCGCTCAAGAACTCGGTACTAAACAAGCGGTTCTCGCTGTTGAAGCGCCCTTTTATGCTGCCCTTGGTGCAGGTCTAGCTTTCATGGTGCGCGCATCGCTGGACGTTTTTGTTTTGCTGCAATTGGACCGCTTCGCTCACGAACTCGGTACTAAACAAGCGGTTCTCGCTGTTGAAGCGCCCTTTTATGCTGCTCGTGGTGCAGGTCTAGCTTTCATGGTGCGCGCATCGCTGACGTTTTTGTTTTGCTGCAATTGGACCGCTTCGCTATCGAACTCGGTAATAAACAGGCGGTTCTCGCTGTTGAAGCGCCCGTTTATGCTGCTCGTGGTGCGGGTCTAGCTTTCACGGTGCGCGCATCGCAGAACGTATTTGTTTTGTTGCAATTGGACCCCTTCGCTCACGAACTCGGTACTAAACAGGCGGTTCTCGCTGTTGAGGCGCCCTTTTTTGCTGCTCGTGGTGCAGGTCTAGCTTTCATGGTGCGCGCATCGCTGGATGTGTTTGTTTTGCTCCAATTGGACCCCTTCGCTCACGAACTCGGTACTAAATGTGCGGTTCTCGCTGTTGAAGCGCCCGTTTATGCAGCTCGTGGTGCAGGTCTAGCTTTCATGGTGCGCGCATCGCTGGATGTGTTTGTTTTGTTGCAATTGGACCCCTTCGCTCTCGAACTCGGTACTAAACAGGCGGTTCTCGCTGTTGAAGCGCCCGTTTATGCAGCTCGTGGTGCAGGTCTAGCATTCATGGTGCGCGCATCGCTGGATGTATTTGTTTTGTTGCAATTGGACCCCTTCGCTCACGAACTCGGTACTAATCAGGCGGTTCTCGCTGTTGATGCGCCCGTTTATGCTGCTCGTGGTGCAGGTCTAGCTTTCATGGTGTGCGCATCGCTGGACGTATTTGGTTTTTTGCAATTGGACCCCTTCGCTCACGAACTCGGTACTAAACAGGCGGTTCTCGCTGTTGATGCGCCCTTTTTTGCTGCTCGTGGTGCAGGTCTAGCTTTCATGGTGCGCGCATCACTGGATGTGTTTGTTTTGTTGCAATTGGACCCCTTCGCTCACGAACTCGGTACTAAACAAGCGGTTCTCGCTGTTGAAGCGCCCGTTTATGCAGCTCGTGGTGCAGGTCTAGCTTTCATGGTGCGCGCATTGCTGGCCGTATTTGTTTTGTTGCAATTGGACCCCTTCGCTCACGAACTCGGTACTAAACAGGTGGTTCTCGCCATTGAAGGGCCCGTTGATGCTGCTCGTGGTGCAGGTCTAGCTTTCATGGTGTGCGCATCGCTGGACGTATTTGTTTTGTTGCAATTGGACCCCTTCGCTCACGAACTCGGTACTAAACAGGCGGTTCTCGCAGTTGATGCGCCCGTTTATGCTGCTCGTGGTGCGGGTCTAGCTTTCATGGTGCGCGCATCGCTGGACGTTTTTGTTTTGCTGCAATTGGACCGCTTCGGTCACGAACTGGGTACTAAACAGGCGGTTTTCGCTTTTGAAGCGAACGTGTATGCTGCTCGTTGTGCAGAACTAGCTTTCATGGTGCGCGCATCGCTGGACGTATTTGGTTTGTTCAATTGGAACCCTTCGCTCACAAACTCGGTACTAAACAGCCGGTTCTCTCTATTGAAGCGCCCGTTGATGCTGCTCGTGGTGCGGGTCTAGCTTTCACGGCGCGCGCATCGCTGGACGTATTTTTTTTTGCTGCTATTGGACCGCTTCGCTCTGGAACTCGGTACTAAACAGGCGGTTCTCGCCGTTGAAGCGCCCGTTTATACTGCTCGTGGTGCGGGTCTAGCTTTCACGGTGCGCGCATCGCTGGACGTATTTGTTTTGTTGCAATTGGACCCCTTCGCTCACGATCTCGGTACTAAACAGGCGGTTCTCGCTGTTGATGCGCCCTTTTTTGCTGCTCGTGGTGCAGGTCTAGCTTTCATGGTGCGCGCATCGCTGGATGTGTTTGTTTTGTTGCAATTGGACCCCTTCGCTCACGAACTCGGTACTAAACAAGCGGTTCTCGCTGTTGAAGCGCCCGTTTATGCAGCTCGTGGTGCAGGTCTAGCTTTCATGGTGCGCGCATCGCTGGACGTATTTGTTTTGTTGCAATTGGACCCCTTCGCTCACGAACTCGGTACTAAACAGGCGGTTCTCACTGTTGATGCGCCCTTTTTTGCTGCTCGTGGTGCAGGTCTAGCTTTCACGGTGCGCGCATCGCTGGATGTGTGTGTTTTGTCGCAATTGGACCCCTTCGCTCACGAACTCGGTACTAAACAAGCGGTTCTCGCTGTTGAAGCGCCCGTTTATGCAGCTCGTGGTGCAGGTCTAGCTTTCATGGTGCGCGCATCGCTGGACGTATTTGTTTTGTTGCAATTGGACCCCTTCACTCACGAACTCGGTACTAAACAGGCGGTTCTCGCTGTTGATGCGCCCGTTTATGCTGCTCATGGTGCAGGTCTAGCTTTCATGGTGTGCGCATCGCTGGACGTATTTGTTTTGTTGCAATTGGACCCCTTCGCTCACGAACTCGGTACTAAACAGGCGGTTCTCGCTGTTGATGCGCCCGTTTATGCTGCTCGTGGTGCAAGTCTAGCTTTCATGGTGCGCGCATCGCTGGACGTTTTTGTTTTGCTGCAATTGGACCCCTTCGCTCACGAACTCGGTACTAAACAGGCGGTTCTCGCTGTGGATGCGTCCGTTTATGCTGCTCGTGGTGCGGGTCTAGCTTTCATGGTGTGCGCATCGCTGGACGTATTTTTTTTTGTTGCAATTGGACCCCTTCACTCACGAACTCGGTACTAAACAGGCGGTTCTCGCAGTTGATGCGCCCGTTGATGCTGCTCGTGGTGCGGGTCTAGCTTTCATGGCGCGCGCATCGCTGGACGTATTTTTTTTTGCTGCTATTGGACCGCTTCGCTCTGGAACTCGGTACTAAACAGGCGGTTCTCGCCGTTGAAGCGCCCGTTTATACTGCTCGTGGTGCGGGTCTAGCTTTCACGGTGCGCGCATCGCTGGACGTATTTGTTTTGTTGCAATTGGACCCCTTCGCTCACGAACTCGGTACTAAACAGGCGGTTCTCGCTGTTGATGCGCCCTTTTTTGCTGCTCGTGGTGCAGGTCTAGCTTTCATGGTGCGCGCATCGCTGGATGTGTTTGTTTTGTTGCAATTGGACCTCTTCGCTCACGAACTCGGTACTAAACAAGCGGTTCTCGCTGTTGAAGCGCCCGTTTATGCAGCTCGTGGTGCAGGTCTAGCTTTCATGGTGCGCGCATCGCTGGACGTATTTGTTTTGTTGCAATTGGACCCCTTCGCTCACGAACTCGGTACTAAACAGGCGGTTCTCGCTGTTGATGCGCCCTTTTTTGCTGCTCGTGGTGCAGGTCTAGCTTTCACGGTGCGCGCATCGCTGGATGTGTTTGTTTTGACGCAATTGGACCCCTTCGCTCTCGAACTCGGTACTAAACAAGCGGTTCTCGCTGTTGAAGCGCCCGTTTATGCAGCTCGTGGTGCAGGTCTAGCTTTCATGGTGCGCGCATCGCTGGACGTATTTGTTTTGTTGCAATTGGACCCCTTCACTCACGAACTCGGTACTAAACAGGCGGTTCTCGCTGTTGATGCGCCCGTTTATGCTGCTCATGGTGCAGGTCTAGCTTTCATGGTGTGCGCATCGCTGGACGTATTTGTTTTGTTGCAATTGGACCCCTTCGCTCACGAACTCGGTACTAAACAGGCGGTTCTCGCTGTTGATGCGCCCGTTTATGCTGCTCGTGGTGCAGGTCTAGCTTTCATGGTGCGCGCATCGCTGGACGTTTTTGTTTTGCTGCAATTGGACCCCTTCGCTCACGAACTCGGTACTAAACAGGCGGTTCTCGCTGTGGATGCGTCCGTTTATGCTGCTCGTGGTGCGGGTCTAGCTTTCATGGTGCGCGCATCGCTGGACGTATTTTTTTTTGTTGCAATTGGACCCCTTCACTCACGAACTCAGTACTAAACAGGCGGTTCTCGCTGTGGATGCGCCCGTTTATGCTGCTCGTGGTGCAGGTCTAGCTTTCATGGTGTGCGCATCGCTGGACGTATTTGTTTAGTTGCAATTGGACCCCTTCGCTCACGAACTCGGTACTAAACAGGCGGTTCTCGCTGTTGATGCGCCCGTTTATGCTGCTCGTGGTGCAGGTCTAGCTTTCATGGTGCGCGCATCGCTGACGTTTTTGTTTTGCCTCAATTGGACCGCTTCGCTCACGAACTCGGTACTAAACAAGCGGTTCTCGCTGTTGAAGCGCCCTTTTATGCTGCCCTTGGTGCAGGTCTAGCTTTCATGGTGCGCGCATCGCTAAACGTTTTTGTTTTGCTGCAATTGGACCGCTTCGCTCACGAACTCGGTACTAAACAAGCGGTTCTCGCTGTTGAAGCGCCCTTTTATGCTGCTCGTGGTGCAGGTCTAGCTTTCATGGTGCGCGCATCGCTGGATGTGTTTGTTTTGTTGCAATTGGACCCCTTCGCTCACGAACTCGGTACTAAACAGGCGGTTCTCGCTGTGGATGCGTCCGTTTATGCTGCTCGTGGTGCGGGTCTAGCTTTCATGGTGTGCGCATCGCTGGACGTATTTTTTTTTGTTGCAATTGGACCCCTTCACTCACGAACTCGGTACTAAACAGGCGGTTCTCGCAGTTGATGCGCCCGTTTATGCTGCTCGTGGTGCGGGTCTAGCTTTCATGGTGCGCGCATCGCTGGACGTTTTTGTTTTGCTGCAATTGGACCGCTTCGGTCACGAACTGGGTACTAAACAGGCGGTTTTCGCTTTTGAAGCGACCGTGTATGCTGCTCGTTGTGCAGAACTAGCTTTCATGGTGCGCGCATCGCTGGACGTATTTGTTTTGTTCAATTGGAACCCTTCGCTCACAAACTCGGTACTAAACAGGCGGTTCTCTCTATTGAAGCGCCCGTTGATGCTGCTCGTGGTGCGGGTCTAGCTTTCATGGCGCGCGCATCGCTGGACGTATTTTTTTTTGCTGCTATTGGACCGCTTCGCTCTGGAACTCGGTACTAAACAGGCGGTTCTCGCCGTTGAAGCGCCCGTTTATACTGCTCGTGGTGCGGGTCTAGCTTTCACGGTGCGCGCATCGCTGGACGTATTTGTTTTGTTGCAATTGGACCCCTTCGCTCACGAACTCGGTACTAAACAGGCGGTTCTCGCTGTTGATGCGCCCTTTTTTGCTGCTCGTGGTGCAGGTCTAGCTTTCATGGTGCGCGCATCGCTGGATGTGTTTGTTTTGTTGCAATTGGACCTCTTCGCTCACGAACTCGGTACTAAACAAGCGGTTCTCGCTGTTGAAGCGCCCGTTTATGCAGCTCGTGGTGCAGGTCTAGCTTTCATGGTGCGCGCATCGCTGGACGTATTTGTTTTGTTGCAATTGGACCCCTTCGCTCACGAACTCGGTACTAAACAGGCGGTTCTCGCTGTTGATGCGCCCTTTTTTGCTGCTCGTGGTGCAGGTCTAGCTTTCACGGTGCGCGCATCGCTGGATGTGTTTGTTTTGACGCAATTGGACCCCTTCGCTCTCGAACTCGGTACTAAACAAGCGGTTCTCGCTGTTGAAGCGCCCGTTTATGCAGCTCGTGGTGCAGGTCTAGCTTTCATGGTGCGCGCATCGCTGGACGTATTTGTTTTGTTGCAATTGGACCCCTTCACTCACGAACTCGGTACTAAACAGGCGGTTCTCGCTGTTGATGCGCCCGTTTATGCTGCTCGTGGTGCAGGTCTAGCTTTCATGGTGTGCGCATCGCTGGACGTATTTGTTTTGTTGCAATTGGACCCCTTCGCTCACGAACTCGGTACTAAACAGGCGGTTCTCGCTGTGGATGCGTCCGTTTATGCTGCTCGTGGTGCGGGTCTAGCTTTCATGGTGCGCGCATCGCTGGACGTATTTTTTTTTGTTGCAATTGGACCCCTTCACTCACGAACTCAGTACTAAACAGGCGGTTCTCGCTGTGGATGCGCCCGTTTATGCTGCTCGTGGTGCAGGTCTAGCTTTCATGGTGTGCGCATCGCTGGACGTATTTGTTTAGTTGCAATTGGACCCCTTCGCTCACGAACTCGGTACTAAACAGGCGGTTCTCGCTGTTGATGCGCCCGTTTATGCTGCTCGTGGTGCAGGTCTAGCTTTCATGGTGCGCGCATCGCTGACGTTTTTGTTTTGCCTCAATTGGACCGCTTCGCTCACGAACTCGGTACTAAACAAGCGGTTCTCGCTGTTGAAGCGCCCTTTTATGCTGCCCTTGGTGCAGGTCTAGCTTTCATGGTGCGCGCATCGCTAAACGTTTTTGTTTTGCTGCAATTGGACCGCTTCGCTCACGAACTCGGTACTAAACAAGCGGTTCTCGCTGTTGAAGCGCCCTTTTATGCTGCTCGTGGTGCAGGTCTAGCTTTCATGGTGCGCGCATCGCTGGATGTGTTTGTTTTGTTGCAATTGGACCCCTTCGCTCACGAACTCGGTACTAAACAAGCGGTTCTCGCTGTTGATGCGCCCGTTTATGCTGCTCATGGTGCAGGTCTAGCTTTCATGGTGTGCGCATCGCTGGACGTATTTGTTTTGTTGCAATTGGACCCCTTCGCTCACGAACTCGGTACTAAACAGGCGGTTCTCGCTGTTGATGCGCCCGTTTATGCTGCTCGTGGTGCAGGTCTAGCTTTCATAGTGCGCGCATCGCTGGACGTTTTTGTTTTGCTGCAATTGGACCCCTTCGCTCACGAACTCGGTACTAAACAGGCGGTTCTCGCTGTGGATGCGTCCGTTTATGCTGCTCGTGGTGCGGGTCTAGCTTTCATGGTGCGCGCATCGCTGGACGTATTTTTTTTTGTTGCAATTGGACCCCTTCACTCACGAACTCAGTACTAAACAGGCGGTTCTCGCTGTGGATGCGCCCGTTTATGCTGCTCGTGGTGCAGGTCTAGCTTTCATGGTGTGCGCATCGCTGGACGTATTTGTTTAGTTGCAATTGGACCCCTTCGCTCACGAACTCGGTACTAAACAGGCGGTTCTCGCTGTTGATGCGCCCGTTTATGCTGCTCGTGGTGCAGGTCTAGCTTTCATGGTGCGCGCATCGCTGACGTTTTTGCTTTGCCTCAATTGGACCGCTTCGCTCACGAACTCGGTACTAAACAAGCGGTTCTCGCTGTTGAAGCGCCCTTTTATGCTGCCCTTGGTGCAGGTCTAGCTTTCATGGTGCGCGCATCACTGGACGTTTTTGTTTTGCTGCAATTGGACCGCTTCGCTCACGAACTCGGTACTAAACAAGCGGTTCTCGCTGTTGAAGCGCCCTTTTATGCTGCTCGTGGTGCAGGTCTAGCTTTCATGGTGCGCGCATCGCTGACGTTTTTGTTTTGCTGCAATTGGACCGCTTCGCTATCGAACTCGGTAATAAACAGGCGGTTCTCGCTGTTGAAGCGCCCGTTTATGCTGCTCGTGGTGCGGGTCTAGCTTTCACGGTGCGCGCATCGCAGAACGTATTTGTTTTGTTGCAATTGGACCCCTTCGCTCACGAACTCGGTACTAAACAGGCGGTTCTCGCTGTTGAGGCGCCCTTTTTTGCTGCTCGTGGTGCAGGTCTAGCTTTCACGGTGCGCGCATCGCTGGATGTGTTTGTTTTGTCGCAATTGGACCCCTTCGCTCACGAACTCGGTACTAAACAGGCGGTTCTCGCTGTTGATGCGCCCGTTTATGGTGCTCATGGTGCAGGTCTAGCTTTCATGGTGTGCGCATCGCTGGACGTATTTGTTTTGTTGCAATTGGACCCCTTCGCTCACGAACTCGGTACTAAACAGGCGGTTCTCGCTGTTGATGCGCCCGTTTATGCTGCTCGTGGTGCAAGTCTAGCTTTCATGGTGCGCGCATCGCTGGACGTTTCTGTTTTGCTGCAATTGGACCCCTTCGCTCACGAACTCGGTACTAAACAGGCGGTTCTCGCTGTGGATGCGTCCGTTTATGCTGCTCGTGGTGCGGGTCTAGCTTTCATGGTGTGCGCATCGCTGGACGTATTTTTTTTTGTTGCAATTGGACCCCTTCACTCACGAACTCGGTACTAAACAGGCGGTTCTCGCAGTTGATGCGCCCGTTTATGCTGCTCGTGGTGCGGGTCTAGCTTTCATGGTGCGCGCATCGCTGGACGTTCTTGTTTTGCTGCAATTGGACCGCTTCGGTCACGAACTGGGTACTAAACAGGCGGTTTTCGCTTTTGAAGCGACCGTGTATGCTGCTCGTTGTGCAGAACTAGCTTTCATGGTGCGCGCATCGCTGGACGTATTTGTTTTGTTCAATTGGAACCCTTCGCTCACAAACTCGGTACTAAACAGGCGGTTCTCTCTATTGAAGCGCCCGTTGATGCTGCTCGTGGTGCGGGTCTAGCTTTCATGGCGCGCGCATCGCTGGACGTATTTTTTTTTGCTGCTATTGGACCGCTTCGCTCTGGAACTCGGTACTAAACAGGCGGTTCTCGCCGTTGAAGCGCCCGTTTATACTGCTCGTGGTGCGGGTCTAGCTTTCACGGTGCGCGCATCGCTGGACGTATTTGTTTTGTTGCAATTGGACCCCTTTGCTCACGAACTCGGTACTAAACAGGCGGTTCTCGCTGTTGATGCGCCCTTTTTTGCTGCTCGTGGTGCAGGTCTAGCTTTCATGGTGCGCGCATCGCTGGATGTGTTTGTTTTGTTGCAATTGGACCCCTTCGCTCACGAACTCGGTACTAAACAAGCGGTTCTCGCTGTTGAAGCGCCCGTTTATGCAGCTCGTGGTGCAGGTCTAGCTTTCATGGTGCGCGCATCGCTGGACGTATTTGTTTTGTTGCAATTGGACCCCTTCGCTCACGAACTCGGTACTAAACAGGCGGTTCTCGCTGTTGATGCGCCCTTTTTTGCTGCTCGTGGTGCAGGTCTAGCTTTCACGGTGCGCGCATCGCTGGATGTGTTTGTTTTGACGCAATTGGACCCCTTCGCTCTCGAACTCGGTACTAAACAAGCGGTTCTCGCTGTTGAAGCGCCCGTTTATGCAGCTCGTGGTGCAGGTCTAGCTTTCATGGTGCGCGCATCGCTGGACGTATTTGTTTTGTTGCAATTGGACCCCTTCACTCACGAACTCGGTACTAAACAGGCGGTTCTCGCTGTTGATGCGCCCGTTTATGCTGCTCATGGTGCAGGTCTAGCTTTCATGGTGTGCGCATCGCTGGACGTATTTGTTTTGTTGCAATTGGACCCCTTCGCTCACGAACTCGGTACTAAACAGGCGGTTCTCGCTGTTGATGCGCCCGTTTATGCTGCTCGTGGTGCAGGTCTAGCTTTCATGGTGCGCGCATCGCTGGACGTTTTTGTTTTGCTGCAATTGGACCCCTTCGCTCACGAACTCGGTACTAAACAGGCGGTTCTCGCTGTGGATGCGTCCGTTTATGCTGCTCGTGGTGCGGGTCTAGCTTTCATGGTGCGCGCATCGCTGGACGTATTTTTTTTTGTTGCAATTGGACCCCTTCACTCACGAACTCAGTACTAAACAGGCGGTTCTCGCTGTGGATGCGCCCGTTTATGCTGCTCGTGGTGCAGGTCTAGCTTTCATGGTGTGCGCATCGCTGGACGTATTTGTTTAGTTGCAATTTGACCCCTTCGCTCACGAACTCGGTACTAAACAGGCGGTTCTCGCTGTTGATGCGCCCGTTTATGCTCCTCGTGGTGCAGGTCTAGCTTTCATGGTGCGCGCATCGCTGACGTTTTTGTTTTGCCTCAATTGGACCGCTTCGCTCACGAACTCGGTACTAAACAAGCGGTTCTCGCTGTTGAAGCGCCCTTTTATGCTGCCCTTGGTGCAGGTCTAGCTTTCATGGTGCGCGCATCGCTGGACGTTTTTGTTTTGCTGCAATTGGACCGCTTCGCTCACGAACTCGGTACTAAACAAGCGGTTCTCGCTGTTGAAGCGCCCTTTTATGCTGCTCGTGGTGCAGGTCTAGCTTTCATGGTGCGCGCATCGCTGACGTTTTTGTTTTGCTGCAATTGGACCGCTTCGCTATCGAACTCGGTAATAAACAGGCGGTTCTCGCTGTTGAAGCGCCCGTTTATGCTGCTCGTGGTGCGGGTCTAGCTTTCACGGTGCGCGCATCGCAGAACGTATTTGTTTTGTTGCAATTGGACCCCTTCGCTCACGAACTCGGTACTAAACAGGCGGTTCTCGCTGTTGAGGCGCCCTTTTTTGCTGCTCGTGGTGCAGGTCTAGCTTTCACGGTGCGCGCATCGCTGGATGTGTTTGTTTTGTCGCAATTGGACCCCTTCGCTCACGAACTCGGTACTAAACAAGCGGTTCTCGCTGTTGAAGCGCCCGTTTATGCAGCTCGTGGTGCAGGTCTAGCTTTCATGGTGCGCGCATCGCTGGACGTATTTGTTTTGTTGCAATTGGACCCCTTCACTCACGAACTCGGTACTAAACAGGCGGTTCTCGCTGTTGATGCGCCCGTTTATGGTGCTCATGGTGCAGGTCTAGCTTTCATGGTGTGCGCATCGCTGGACGTATTTGTTTTGTTGCAATTGGACCCCTTCGCTCACGAACTCGGTACTAAACAGGCGGTTCTCGCTGTTGATGCGCCCGTTTATGCTGCTCGTGGTGCAGGTCTAGCTTTCATGGTGCGCGCATCGCTGGACGTTTTTGTTTTGCTGCAATTGGACCCCTTCGCTCACGAACTCGGTACTAAACAGGCGGTTCTCGCTGTGGATGCGTCCGTTTATGCTGCTCGTGGTGCGGGTCTAGCTTTCATGGTGCGCGCATCGCTGGACGTATTTTTTTTTTGTTGCAATTGGACCCCTTCACTCACGAACTCGGTACTAAACAGGCGGTTCTCGCAGTTGATGCGCCCGTTTATGCTGCTCGTGGTGCGGGTCTAGCTTTCGTGGTGCGCGCATCGCTGGACGTTTTTGTTTTGCTGCAATTGGACCGCTTCGGTCACGAACTGGGTACTAAACAGGCGGTTTTCGCTTTTGAAGCGACCGTGTATGCTGCTCGTTGTGCAGAACTAGCTTTCATGGTGCGCGCATCGCTGGACGTATTTGTTTTGTTCAATTGGAACCCTTCGCTCACAAACTCGGTACTAAACTGGCGGTTCTCTCTATTGAAGCGCCCGTTGATGCTGCTCGTGGTGCGGGTCTAGCTTTGATGGCGCGCGCATCGCTGGACGTATTGTTTTTTGCTGCTATTGGACCGCTTCGCTCTGGAACTCGGTACTAAACAGGCGGTTCTCGCCGTTGAAGCGCCCGTTTATACTGCTCGTGGTGCGGGTCTAGCTTTCACGGTGCGCGCATCGCTGGACGTATTTGTTTTGTTGCAATTGGACCCCTTCGCTCATGAACTCGGTAATAAACAGGCGGTTCTCGCTGTTGATGCGCCCTTTTTTGCTGTTCGTGGTGCAGGTCTAGCTTTCATGGTGCGCGCATCGCTGGATGTGTTTGTTTTGTTGCAATTGGACCCCTTCGCTCACGAACTCGGTACTAAACAAGCGGTTCTCGCTGTTGAAGCGCCCGTTTATGCAGCTCGTGGTGCAGGTCTAGCTTTCATGGTGCGCGCATCGCTGGACGTATTTGTTTTGTTGCAATTGGACCCCTTCGCTCACGAACTCGGTACTAAACAGGCGGTTCTCGCTGTTGATGCGCCCTTTTTTGCTGCTCGTGGTGCAGGTCTAGCTTTCACGGTGCGCGCATCGCTGGATGTGTTTGTTTTGTCGCAATTGGACCCCTTCGCTCTCGAACTCGGTACTAAACAAGCGGTTCTCGCTGTTGAAGCGCCCGTTTATGCAGCTCGTGGTGCAGGTCTAGCTTTCATGGTGCGCGCATCGCTGGACGTATTTGTTTTGTTGCAATTGGACCCCTTCACTCACGAACTCGGTACTAAACAGGCGGTTCTCGCTGTTGATGCGCCCGTTTATGCTGCTCATGGTGCAGGTCTAGCTTTCATGGTGTGCGCATCGCTGGACGTATTTGTTTTGTTGCAATTGGACCCCTTCGCTCACGAACTCGGTACTAAACAGGCGGTTCTCGCTGTTGATGCGCCCGTTTATGCTGCTCGTGGTGCAGGTCTAGCTTTCATGGTGCGCGCATCGCTGGACGTTTTTGTTTTGCTGCAATTGGACCCCTTCGCTCACGAACTCGGTACTAAACAGGCGGTTCTCGCTGTGGATGCGTCCGTTTATGCTGCTCGTGGTGCGGGTCTAGCTTTCATGGTGCGCGCATCGCTGGACGTATTTTTTTTTGTTGCAATTGGACCCCTTCACTCACGAACTCGGTACTAAACAGGCGGTTCTCGCTGTGGATGCGCCCGTTTATGCTGCTCGTGGTGCAGGTCTAGCTTTCATGGTGTGCGCATCGCTGGACGTATTTGTTTAGTTGCAATTGGACCCCTTCGCTCACGAACTCGGTACTAAACAGGCGGTTCTCGCTGTTGATGCGCCCGTTTATGCTGCTCGTGGTGCAGGTCTAGCTTTCATGGTGCGCGCATCGCTGACGTTTTTGTTTTGCCTCAATTGGACCGCTTCGCTCACGAACTCGGTACTAAACAAGCGGTTCTCGCTGTTGAAGCGGCCTTTTATGCTGCCCTTGGTGCAGGTCTAGCTTTCATGGTGCGCGCATCGCTGGACGTTTTTGTTTTGCTGCAATTGGACCGCTTCGCTATCGAACTCGGTAATAAACAGGCGGTTCTCGCTGTTGAAGCGCCCGTTTATGCTGCTCGTGGTGCGGGTCTAGCTTTCACGGTGCGCGCATCGCAGAACGTATTTGTTTTGTTGCAATTGGACCCCTTCGCTCACGAACTCGGTACTAAACAGGCGGTTCTCGCTGTTGAGGCGCCCTTTTTTGCTGCTCGTGGTGCAGGTCTAGCTTTCATGGTGCGCGCATCGCTGGATGTGTTTGTTTTGCTCCAATGGGACCCCTTCGCTCACGAACTCGGTACTAAATAAGCGGTTCTCGCTGTTGAAGCGCCCGTTTATGCAGCTCGTGGTGCAGGTCTAGCTTTCATGGTGCGCGCATCGCTGGATGTGTTTGTTTTGTTGCAATTGGACCCCTTCGCTCTCGAACTCGGTACTAAACAGGCGGTTCTCGCTGTTGAAGCGCCCGTTTATGCAGCTCGTGGTGCAGGTCTAGCATTCATGGTGCGCGCATCGCTGGATGTATTTGTTTTTTTGCAATTGGACCCCTTCGCTCACGAACTCGGTACTAAACAGGCGGTTCTCGCTTTTGATGCGCCCTTTTTTGCTGCTCGTGGTGCAGGTCTAGCTTTCATGGTGCGCGCATCACTGGATGTGTTTGTTTTGTTGCAATTGGACCCCTTCGCTCACGAACTCGGTACTAAACAAGCGGTTCTCGCTGTTGAAGCGCCCGTTTATGCAGCTCGTGGTGCAGGTCTAGCTTTCATGGTGCGCGCATTGCTGGCCGTATTTGTTTTGTTGCAATTGGACCCCTTCGCTCACGAACTCGGTACTAAACAGGTGGTTCTCGCTATTGAAGGGCCCGTTGATGCTGCTCGTGGTGCAGGTCTAGCTTTCATGGTGTGCGCATCGCTGGACGTATTTGTTTTGTTGCAATTGGACCCCTTCGCTCACGAACTCGGTACTAAACAGGCGGTTCTCGCAGTTGATGCGCCCGTTTATGCTGCTGGTGGTGCGGGTCTAGCTTTCATGGTGCGCGCATCGCTGGACGTTTTTGTTTTGCTGCAATTGGACCGCTTCGGTCACGAACTGGGTACTAAACAGGCGGTTTTCGCTTTTGAAGCGACCGTGTATGCTGCTCGTTGTGCAGAACTAGCTTTCATGGTGCGCGCATCGCTGGATGTATTTGTTTTGTTCAATTGGAACCCTTCGCTCCCAAACTCGGTACTAAACAGGCGGTTCTCTCTATTGAAGCGCCCGTTGATGCTGCTCGTGGTGCGGGTCTAGCTTTCATGGCGCGCGCATCGCTGGACGTATTTTTTTTTGCTGCTATTGGACCGCTTGGCTCTGGAACTCGGTACTAAACAGGCGGTTCTCGCCGTTGAAGCGCCCGTTTATACTGCTCGTGGTGCGGGTCTAGCTTTCACGGTGCGCGTATCGCTGGACGTATTTGTTTTGTTGCAATTGGACCCCTTCGCTCACGATCTCGGTACTAAACAGGCGGTTCTCGCTGTTGATGCGCCCTTTTTTGCTGCTCGTGGTGCAGGTCTAGCTTTCATGGTGCGCGCATCGCTGGATGTGTTTGTTTTGTTGCAATTGGACCCCTTCGCTAACGAACTCGGTACTAAACAAGCGGTTCTCGCTGTTGAAGCGCCCGTTTATGCAGCTCGTGGTGCAGGTCTAGCTTTCATGGTGCGCGCATCGCTGGACGTATTTGTTTTGTTGCAATTCGACCCCTTCGCTCACGAACTCGGTACTAAACAGGCGGTTCTCGCTGTTGATGCGCCCGTTTATGCTGCTCATGGTGCAGGTCTAGCTTTCATGGTGTGCGCATCGCTGGACGTATTTGTTTTGTTGCAATTGGACCCCTTCGCTCACGAACTCGGTACTAAACAGGCGGTTCTCGCTGTTGATGCGCCCGTTTATGCTGCTCGTGGTGCAGGTCTAGCTTTCATGGTGCGCGCATCGCTGGACGTTTTTGTTTTGCTGCAATTGGACCCCTTCGCTCACGAACTCGGTACTAAACAGGCGGTTCTCGCTGTGGATGCGTCCGTTTATGCTGCTCGTGGTGCGGGTCTAGCTTTCATGGTGCGCGCATCGCTGGACGTATTTTTTTTGTTGCAATTGGACCCCTTCACTCACGAACTCGGTACTAAACAGGCGGTTCTCGCAGTTGATGCGCCCGTTTATGCTGCTCGTGGTGCGGGTCTAGCTTTCATGGTGCGCGCATCGCTGGACGTTTTTGTTTTGCTGCAATTGGACCGCTTCGGTCACGAACTGGGTACTAAACAGGCGGTTTTCGCTTTTGAAGCGACCGTGTATGCTGCTCGTTGTGCAGAACTAGCTTTCATGGTGCGCGCATCGCTGGACGTATTTGTTTTGTTCAATTGGAACCCTTCGCTCACAAACTCGGTACTAAACAGGCGGTTCTCTCTATTGAAGCGCCCGTTGATGCTGCTCGTGGTGCGGGTCTAGCTTTCATGGCGCGCGCATCGCTGGACGTATTTTTTTTTGCTGCTATTGGACCGCTTCGCTCTGGAACTCGGTACTAAACAGGCGGTTCTCGCCGTTGAAGCGCCCGTTTATACTGCTCGTGGTGCGGGTCTAGCTTTCACGGTGCGCGCATCGCTGGACGTATTTGTTTTGTTGCAATTGGACCCCTTCGCTCACGATCTCGGTACTAAACAGGCGGTTCTCGCTTTTGATGCGCCCTTTTTTGCTGCTCGTGGTGCAGGTCTAGCTTTCATGGTGCGCGCATCGCTGGATGTGTTTGTTTTGTTGCAATTGGACCCCTTCGCTCACGAACTCGGTACTAAACAAGCGGTTCTCGCTGTTGAAGCGCCCGTTTATGCAGCTCGTGGTGCAGGTCTAGCTTTCACGGTGCGCGCATCGCTGGATGTGTTTGTTTTGTCGCAATTGGACCCCTTCGCTCACGAACTCGGTACTAAACAAGCGGTTCTCGCTGTTGAAGCGCCCGTTTATGCAGCTCGTGGTGCAGGTCTAGCTTTCATGGTGCGCGCATCGCTGGACGTATTTGTTTTGTTGCAATTGGACCCCTTCACTCACGAACTCGGTACTAAACAGGCGGTTCTCGCTGTTGATGCGCCCGTTTATGCTGCTCATGGTGCAGGTCTAGCTTTCATGGTGTGCGCATCGCTGGACGTATTTGTTTTGTTGCAATTGGACCCCTTCGCTCACGAACTCGGTACTAAACAGGCGGTTCTCGCTGTTGATGCGCCCGTTTATGCTGCTCGTGGTGCAGGTCTAGCTTTCATGGTGCGCGCATCGCTGGACGTTTTTGTTTTGCTGCAATTGGACCCCTTCGCTCACGAACTCGGTACTAAACAGGCGGTTCTCGCTGTGGATGCGTCCGTTTATGCTGCTCGTGGTGCGGGTCTAGCTTTCATGGTGCGCGCATCGCTGGACGTATTTTTTTGTTGCAATTGGACCCCTTCACTCACGAACTCGGTACTAAACAGGCGGTTCTCGCTGTTGATGCGCCCTTTTTTGCTGCTCGTGGTGCAGGTCTAGCTTTCATGGTGCGCGCATCGCTGGACGTATTTGTTTTGTTGCAATTGGACCCCTTCACTCACGAACTCGGTACTAAACAGGCGGTTCTCGCTGTTGATGCGCCCGTTTATGCTGCTCGTGGTGCAGGTCTAGCTTTCATGGTGTGCGCATCGCTGGACGTATTTGTTTTGTTGCAATTGGACCTCTTCGCTCACGAACTCGGTACTAAACAGGCGGTTCTCGCTGTGGATGCGTCCTTTTATGCTGCTCGTGGTGCGGGTCTAGCTTTCATGGTGCGCGCATCGCTGGACGTATTTTTTTTTGCTGCAATTGGACCGCTCGCTCACGAACTCGGTACTAAACAAGCGGTTCTCGCTGTTGAAGCGCCCGTTTATGCAGCTCGTGGTGCAGGTCTAGCTTTCATGGTGCGCGCATCGCTGGACGTATTTGTTTTGTTGCAATTGGACCCCTTCACTCACGAATTCGGTACTAAACAGGCGGTTCTCTCTATTGAAGCGCCCGTTGATGCTGCTCGTGGTGCGGGTCTAGCGTTCATGGTGCGCGCATCGCTGGACGTATTTTTTTGCTGCAATTGGACCGCTTCGCTCTGGATCTCGGTACTAAACAGGCGGTCCTCGCTGTTGAAGCACCCGTTTATGCTGCTCGTGGTGCGGGTCTAGCTTTCATGGTGCGCGCATCGCTGGACGTATTTGTTTCGCTGCAATTGGACCGCTTCGCTCACGAACTCGGTACTAAACAGGCGGTTCTCGCTGTTGAAACGCCCGTTTATGCTGCTCGTGGTGCGGGTCTAGCTTTCACGGTGCCCGCATCGCTGGACGTATTTGTTTTGTTGCAATTGGACCGCTTCGCTCATGAACTCGGTACTAAACAAGCGGTTCTCGCTGTTGAAGCGCCCGTTTATGCTGCTCGTGGTGCAGGTCTAGCTTTCATGGTGCGCGCATCGCTGGACGTTTTTGTTTTGTTGCAATTGGACCGCTTCGCTCACGAACTCGGTACTAAACAGGCGGTTCTCGCTGTTGAAGCGCCCGTTTATGCTGCTCGTGGTGCGGGTCTAGCTTTCACGGTGCGCGCATCGCTGGATGTATTTGCTTTGTTGCACTTGGACCCCTTCGCTCACGAACTCGGTACTAAACAAGGGGTTCTCGCTGTTGAATCGCCCGTTTATGCTGCTCGTGGTGCAGGTCTAGCTTTCATGGTGCCCGCATCGCTGGACGTATTTGTTTTGCTACTATTGGACCGCTTCGCTCACGAACTCGGTACTAAACAGGCGGTTCTCGCTGTTGATGCGCCCGTTTATGCTGCTCGTGGTGCAGGTCTAGCTTTCATGGTGCGCGCATCGCTGGACGTTTTTGTTTTGCTGCAATTGGACCCCTTCGCTCACGAACTCGGTACTAAACAGGCGGTACTCGCTGTGGATGCGTCCGTTTATGCTGCTCGTGGTGCGGGTCTAGCTTTCATGGTGCGCGCATCGCTGGACGTATTTTTTTTGTTGCAATTGGACCCCTTCACTCACGAACTCGGTACTAAACAGGCGGTTCTCGCTGTTGATGCGCCCTTTTTTGCTGCTCGTGGTGCAGGTCTAGCTTTCATGGTGCGCGCATCGCTGGACGTATTTGTTTTGTTGCAATTGGACCCCTTCACTCACGAACTCGGTACTAAACAGGCGGTTCTCGCTGTTGATGCGCCCGTTTATGTTGCTCGTGGTGCAGGTCTAGCTTTCATGGTGTGCGCATCGCTGGACGTATTTGTTTTGTTGCAATTGGACCTCTTCGCTCACGAACTCGGTACTAAACAGGCGGTTCTCGCTGTGGATGCGTCCTTTTATGCTGCTCGTGGTGCGGGTCTAGCTTTCATGGTGCGCGCATCGCTGGACGTATTTTTTTTTGCTGCAATTGGACCGCTTCGCTCACGAACTCGGTACTAAACAAGCGGTTCTCGCTGTTGAAGCGCCCGTTTATGCAGCTCGTGGTGCAGGTCTAGCTTTCATGGTGCGCGCATCGCTGGACGTATTTGTTTTGTTGCAATTGGACCCCTTCACTCACGAATTCGGTACTAAACAGGCGGTTCTCTCTATAGAAGCGCCCGTTGATGCTGCTCGTGGTGCGGGTCTAGCGTTCATGGTGCGCGCATCGCTGGACGTATTTTTTTGCTGCAATTGGACCGCTTCGCTCTGGATCTCGGTACTAAACAGGCGGTACTCGCTGTTGAAGCACCCGTTTATGCTGCTCGTGGTGCGGGTCTAGCTTTCATGGTGCGCGCATCGCTGGACGTATTTGTTTTGCTGCAATTGGACCGCTTCGCTCAAGAACTCGGTACTAAACAGGCGGTTCCCGCTGTTGAAGCGCCCGTTTATGCTGCTCGTGGTGCGGGTCTAGCTTTCACGGTGCCCGCATCGCTGGACGTATTTGTTTTGTTGCAATTGGACCGCTTCGCTCAAGAACTCGGTACTAAACAGGCGGTTCTCGCTGTTGAAGCGCCCGTTTATGCTGCTCGTGGTGCGGGTCTAGCTTTCACGGTGCCCGCATCGCTGGACGTATTTGTTTTGTTGCAATTGGACCGCTTCGCTCATGAACTCGGTACTAAACAAGCGGTTCTCGCTGTTGAAGCGCCCGTTTATGCTGCTCGTGGTGCAGGTCTAGCTTTCATGGTGCGCGCATCGCTGGACGTTTTTGTTTTGTTGCAATTGGACCGCTTCGCTCACGAACTCGGTACTAAACAGGCGGTTCTCGCTGTTGAAGCGCCCGTTTATGCTGCTCGTGGTGCGGGTCTAGCTTTCACGGTGCGCGCGTCGCTGGATGTATTTGCTTTGTTGCAATTGGACCCCTTCGCTCACGAAATCGGTACTAAACAAGGGGTTCTCGCTGTTGAATCGCCCGTTTATGCTGCTCGTGGTGCAGGTCTAGCTTTCATAATGCCCGCATCGCTGGACGTATTTGTTTTGCTACTATTGGACCGCTTCGCTCACGAACCCGGTACTAAACAGGCGGTTCTCGCTGTTGAAGCGCCCGTTTATGCTGCTCGTGGTGCGGGTCTAGCTTTCACGGTGCCCGCATCGCTGGACGTATTTGTTTTGTTGCAATTGGACCGCTTCGCTCACGAACTCGGTACTAAACAGGCGGTTCTCGCTGTTGAAGCGCCCGTTTATGCTGCTCGTGGTGCGGGTCTAGCTTTCACGGTGCCCGCATCGCTGGACGTATTTGTTTTGTTGCAATTGGACCGCTTCGCTCACGAACTCGGTACTAAACAAGCGGTTCTCGCTGTTGAAGCGCCCGTTTATGCTGCTCGTGGTGCGGGTCTAGCTTTCACGGTGCCCGCATCGCTGGACGTATTTGTTTTGTTGCAATTGGACCGCTTCGCTCACGAACTCGGTACTAAACAAGCGGTTCTCGCTGTTGAAGCGCCCGTTTATGCTGCTCGTGGTGCAGGTCTAGCTTTCATGGTGCGCGCATCGCTGGACGTTTTTGTTTTGTTGCAATTGGACCCCTTCGCTCACGAACTCGGTACTAAACAGGCGGTTCTCGCTGTTGAAGCGCCCGTTTATGCTGCTCGTGGTGCAGGTCTAGCTTTCATGGTGCGCGCATCGCTGGACGTTTTTGTTTTGCTGCAATTGGACCGCTTCGCTCACGAACTCGGTACTAAATAAGCGGTTCTCGCTGTTGAAGCGCCCGTTTATGCTGCTCGTGGTGCGGGTCTAGCTTTCACAATGCGAGCATCGCTGGACGTTTTTGTTTTGCTGCAATTGGACCGCTTCGCTATCGAACTCGGTACTAAACAGGCGGTTCTCGCTGTTGAAGCGCCCTTTTATGCTGCTCGTGGTGCAGGTCTAGCTTTCATGGTGCGCGCATCGCTGGACGTTTTTGTTTTGCTGCAATTGGACCGCTTCGCTATCAAACTCGGTACTAAACAGGCGGTTCTCGCTGTTGAAGCGCCCGTTTATGCTGCTCGTGGTGCAGGTCTAGCTTTCATGGTGCGCGCATCGCTGGACGTTTTTGTTTTGCTGCAATTGGACCGCTTCGCTATCGAACTCGGTACTAAACAGGCGGTTCTCGCTGTTGAAGTGCCCTTTTATGCTGCTCGTGGTGCAGGTCTAGCTTTCATGGTGCGCGCATCGCTGGACGTTTTTGTTTTGCTGCAATTGGACCGCTTCGCTCACGAACTCGGTACTAAACAAGCGGTTCTCGCTGTTGAAGCGCCCGTTTATGCTGCTCGTGGTGCGGGTCTAGCTTTCATGGTGCGCGCATCGCTGGACGTATTTTTTTTGTTGCAATTGGACCCCTTCACTCACGAACTCGGTACTAAACAGGCGGTTCTCGCTGTGGATGCGCCCGTTTATGCTGCTCGTGGTGCAGGTCTAGCTTTCATGGTGCGCGCATCGCTGGACGTTTTTGTTTTGCTGCAATTGGACCGCTTCGCTATCAAACTCGGTACTAAACAGGCGGTTCTCGCTGTTGATTCTCCCTTTTATGCTGCTCGTGGTGCAGGTCTAGCTTTCATGGTGCGCGCATCGCTGGACGTTTTTGTTTTGCTGCAATTGGACCGCTTCGCTATCAAACTCGGTACTAAACAGGCGGTTCTCGCTGTTGATTCTCCCTTTTATGCTGCTCGTGGTGCAGGTCTAGCTTTCATGGTGCGCGCATCGCTGGACGTTTTTGTTTTGCTGCAATTGGACCCCTTCGCTCACGAACTCGGTACTAAACAGGCGGTTCTCGCTGTGGATGCGTGCTTTTATGCTGCTCGTGGTGCGGGTCTAGCTTTCATGGTGCGCGCATCGCTGGACGTATTTTTTTTTTGCTGCAATTGGACCGCTTCGCTCACGAACTCGGTACTAAACAAGCGGTTCTCGCTGTTGAAGCGCCCGTTTATGCAGCTCGTGGTGCAGGTCTAGCTTTCATGGTGCGCGCATCGCTGGACGTATTTGTTTTGTTGCAATTGGACCCCTTCACTCACGAATTCGGTACTAAACAGGCGGTTCTCTCTATTGAAGCGCCCGTTGATGCTGCTCGTGGTGCGGGTCTAGCGTTTATGGTGCGCGCATCGCTGGACGTATTTTTTTGCTGCAATTGGACCGCTTCGCTCTGGAACTCGGTACTAAACAGGCGGTCCTCGCTGTTGAAGCACCCGTTTATGCTGCTCGTGGTGCGGGTCTAGCTTTCATGGTGCGCGCATCGCTGGACGTTTTTGTTTTGCTGCAATTGGACCGCTTCGCTATCGAACTCGGTAATAAACAGGCGGTTCTCGCTGTTGAAGCGCCCGTTTATGCTGCTCGTGGTGCGGGTCTAGCTTTCATGGTGCGCGCATCGCTGGACGTTTTTGTTTTGCTGCAATTGGACCGCTTCGCTCACGAACTCGGTACTAAACAAGCGGTTCTCGCTGTTGAAGCGCCCTTTTATGCTGCTCGTGGTGCAGGTCTAGCTTTCATGGTGCGCGCATCGCTGACGTTTTTGTTTTGCTGCAATTGGACCGCTTCGCTATCGAACTCGGTAATAAACAGGCGGTTCTCGCTGTTGAAGCGCCCGTTTATGCTGCTCGTGGTGCGGGTCTAGCTTTCACGGTGCGCGCATCGCAGAACGTATTTGTTTTGTTGCAATTGGACCCCTTCGCTCACGAACTCGGTACTAAACAGGCGGTTCTCGCTGTTGAGGCGCCCTTTTTTGCTGCTCGTGGTGCAGGTCTAGCTTTCATGGTGCGCGCATCGCTGGATGTGTTTGTTTTGCTCCAATTGGACCCCTTCGCTCACGAACTCGGTACTAAATAAGCGGTTCTCGCTGTTGAAGCGCCCGTTTATGCAGCTCGTGGTGCAGGTCTAGCTTTCATGGTGCGCGCATCGCTGGATGTGTTTGTTTTGTTGCAATTGGACCCCTTCGCTCACGAACTCGGTACTAAACAAGCGGTTCTCGCTGTTGAAGCGCCCGTTTATGCTGCTCGTGGTGCGGGTCTAGCTTTCATGGTGCGCGCATCGCTGGACGTATTTTTTTTGTTGCAATTGGACCCCTTCACTCACGAACTCGGTACTAAACAGGCGGTTCTCGCTGTGGATGCGCCCGTTTATGCTGCTCGTGGTGCAGGTCTAGCTTTCATGGTGCGCGCATCGCTGGACGTTTTTGTTTTGCTGCAATTGGACCGCTTCGCTATCAAACTCGGTACTAAACAGGCGGTTCTCGCTGTTGATGCGCCCGTTTATGCTGCTCATGGTGCAGGTCTAGCTTTCATGGTGTGCGCATCGCTGGACGTATTTGTTTTGTTGCAATTGGACCCTTCGCTCACGAACTCGGTACTAAACAGGCGGTTCTCGCTGTTGATGCGCCCGTTTATGCTGCTCGTGGTGCAGGTCTAGCTTTCATGGTGCGCGCATCGCTGGACGTTTTTGTTTTGCTGCAATTGGACCCCTTCGCTCACGAACTCGGTACTAAACAGGCGGTTCTCGCTGTGGATGCGTCCGTTTATGCTGCTCGTGGTGCGGGTCTAGCTTTCATGGTGCGCGCATCGCTGGACGTATTTTTTTTTGTTGCAATTGGACCCCTTCACTCACGAACTCGGTACTAAACAGGCGGTTCTCGCTGTGGATGCGCCCGTTTATGCTGCTCGTGGTGCAGGTCTAGCTTTCATGGTGTGCGCATCGCTGGACGTATTTGTTTAGTTGCAATTGGACCCCTTCGCTCACGAACTCGGTACTAAACAGGCGGTTCTCGCTGTTGATGCGCCCGTTTATGCTGCTCGTGGTGCAGGTCTAGCTTTCATGGTGCGCGCATCGCTGACGTTTTTGTTTTGCCTCAATTGGACCGCTTCGCTCACGAACTCGGTACTAAACAAGCGGTTCTCGCTGTTGAAGCGGCCTTTTATGCTGCCCTTGGTGCAGGTCTAGCTTTCATGGTGCGCGCATCGCTGGACGTTTTTGTTTTGCTGCAATTGGACCGCTTCGCTATCGAACTCGGTAATAAACAGGCGGTTCTCGCTGTTGAAGCGCCCGTTTATGCTGCTCGTGGTGCGGGTCTAGCTTTCACGGTGCGCGCATCGCAGAACGTATTTGTTTTGTTGCAATTGGACCCCTTCGCTCACGAACTCGGTACTAAACAGGCGGTTCTCGCTGTTGAGGCGCCCTTTTTTGCTGCTCGTGGTGCAGGTCTAGCTTTCATGGTGCGCGCATCGCTGGATGTGTTTGTTTTGCTCCAATGGGACCCCTTCGCTCACGAACTCGGTACTAAATAAGCGGTTCTCGCTGTTGAAGCGCCCGTTTATGCAGCTCGTGGTGCAGGTCTAGCTTTCATGGTGCGCGCATCGCTGGATGTGTTTGTTTTGTTGCAATTGGACCCCTTCGCTCTCGAACTCGGTACTAAACAGGCGGTTCTCGCTGTTGAAGCGCCCGTTTATGCAGCTCGTGGTGCAGGTCTAGCATTCATGGTGCGCGCATCGCTGGATGTATTTGTTTTTTTGCAATTGGACCCCTTCGCTCACGAACTCGGTACTAAACAGGCGGTTCTCGCTTTTGATGCGCCCTTTTTTGCTGCTCGTGGTGCAGGTCTAGCTTTCATGGTGCGCGCATCACTGGATGTGTTTGTTTTGTTGCAATTGGACCCCTTCGCTCACGAACTCGGTACTAAACAAGCGGTTCTCGCTGTTGAAGCGCCCGTTTATGCAGCTCGTGGTGCAGGTCTAGCTTTCATGGTGCGCGCATTGCTGGCCGTATTTGTTTTGTTGCAATTGGACCCCTTCGCTCACGAACTCGGTACTAAACAGGTGGTTCTCGCTATTGAAGGGCCCGTTGATGCTGCTCGTGGTGCAGGTCTAGCTTTCATGGTGTGCGCATCGCTGGACGTATTTGTTTTGTTGCAATTGGACCCCTTCGCTCACGAACTCGGTACTAAACAGGCGGTTCTCGCAGTTGATGCGCCCGTTTATGCTGCTGGTGGTGCGGGTCTAGCTTTCATGGTGCGCGCATCGCTGGACGTTTTTGTTTTGCTGCAATTGGACCGCTTCGGTCACGAACTGGGTACTAAACAGGCGGTTTTCGCTTTTGAAGCGACCGTGTATGCTGCTCGTTGTGCAGAACTAGCTTTCATGGTGCGCGCATCGCTGGATGTATTTGTTTTGTTCAATTGGAACCCTTCGCTCCCAAACTCGGTACTAAACAGGCGGTTCTCTCTATTGAAGCGCCCGTTGATGCTGCTCGTGGTGCGGGTCTAGCTTTCATGGCGCGCGCATCGCTGGACGTATTTTTTTTTGCTGCTATTGGACCGCTTGGCTCTGGAACTCGGTACTAAACAGGCGGTTCTCGCCGTTGAAGCGCCCGTTTATACTGCTCGTGGTGCGGGTCTAGCTTTCACGGTGCGCGTATCGCTGGACGTATTTGTTTTGTTGCAATTGGACCCCTTCGCTCACGATCTCGGTACTAAACAGGCGGTTCTCGCTGTTGATGCGCCCTTTTTTGCTGCTCGTGGTGCAGGTCTAGCTTTCATGGTGCGCGCATCGCTGGATGTGTTTGTTTTGTTGCAATTGGACCCCTTCGCTAACGAACTCGGTACTAAACAAGCGGTTCTCGCTGTTGAAGCGCCCGTTTATGCAGCTCGTGGTGCAGGTCTAGCTTTCATGGTGCGCGCATCGCTGGACGTATTTGTTTTGTTGCAATTCGACCCCTTCGCTCACGAACTCGGTACTAAACAGGCGGTTCTCGCTGTTGATGCGCCCGTTTATGCTGCTCATGGTGCAGGTCTAGCTTTCATGGTGTGCGCATCGCTGGACGTATTTGTTTTGTTGCAATTGGACCCCTTCGCTCACGAACTCGGTACTAAACAGGCGGTTCTCGCTGTTGATGCGCCCGTTTATGCTGCTCGTGGTGCAGGTCTAGCTTTCATGGTGCGCGCATCGCTGGACGTTTTTGTTTTGCTGCAATTGGACCCCTTCGCTCACGAACTCGGTACTAAACAGGCGGTTCTCGCTGTGGATGCGTCCGTTTATGCTGCTCGTGGTGCGGGTCTAGCTTTCATGGTGCGCGCATCGCTGGACGTATTTTTTTTGTTGCAATTGGACCCCTTCACTCACGAACTCGGTACTAAACAGGCGGTTCTCGCAGTTGATGCGCCCGTTTATGCTGCTCGTGGTGCGGGTCTAGCTTTCATGGTGCGCGCATCGCTGGACGTTTTTGTTTTGCTGCAATTGGACCGCTTCGGTCACGAACTGGGTACTAAACAGGCGGTTTTCGCTTTTGAAGCGACCGTGTATGCTGCTCGTTGTGCAGAACTAGCTTTCATGGTGCGCGCATCGCTGGACGTATTTGTTTTGTTCAATTGGAACCCTTCGCTCACAAACTCGGTACTAAACAGGCGGTTCTCTCTATTGAAGCGCCCGTTGATGCTGCTCGTGGTGCGGGTCTAGCTTTCATGGCGCGCGCATCGCTGGACGTATTTTTTTTTGCTGCTATTGGACCGCTTCGCTCTGGAACTCGGTACTAAACAGGCGGTTCTCGCCGTTGAAGCGCCCGTTTATACTGCTCGTGGTGCGGGTCTAGCTTTCACGGTGCGCGCATCGCTGGACGTATTTGTTTTGTTGCAATTGGACCCCTTCGCTCACGATCTCGGTACTAAACAGGCGGTTCTCGCTTTTGATGCGCCCTTTTTTGCTGCTCGTGGTGCAGGTCTAGCTTTCATGGTGCGCGCATCGCTGGATGTGTTTGTTTTGTTGCAATTGGACCCCTTCGCTCACGAACTCGGTACTAAACAAGCGGTTCTCGCTGTTGAAGCGCCCGTTTATGCAGCTCGTGGTGCAGGTCTAGCTTTCACGGTGCGCGCATCGCTGGATGTGTTTGTTTTGTCGCAATTGGACCCCTTCGCTCACGAACTCGGTACTAAACAAGCGGTTCTCGCTGTTGAAGCGCCCGTTTATGCAGCTCGTGGTGCAGGTCTAGCTTTCATGGTGCGCGCATCGCTGGACGTATTTGTTTTGTTGCAATTGGACCCCTTCACTCACGAACTCGGTACTAAACAGGCGGTTCTCGCTGTTGATGCGCCCGTTTATGCTGCTCATGGTGCAGGTCTAGCTTTCATGGTGTGCGCATCGCTGGACGTATTTGTTTTGTTGCAATTGGACCCCTTCGCTCACGAACTCGGTACTAAACAGGCGGTTCTCGCTGTTGATGCGCCCGTTTATGCTGCTCGTGGTGCAGGTCTAGCTTTCATGGTGCGCGCATCGCTGGACGTTTTTGTTTTGCTGCAATTGGACCCCTTCGCTCACGAACTCGGTACTAAACAGGCGGTTCTCGCTGTGGATGCGTCCGTTTATGCTGCTCGTGGTGCGGGTCTAGCTTTCATGGTGCGCGCATCGCTGGACGTATTTTTTTGTTGCAATTGGACCCCTTCACTCACGAACTCGGTACTAAACAGGCGGTTCTCGCTGTTGATGCGCCCTTTTTTGCTGCTCGTGGTGCAGGTCTAGCTTTCATGGTGCGCGCATCGCTGGACGTATTTGTTTTGTTGCAATTGGACCCCTTCACTCACGAACTCGGTACTAAACAGGCGGTTCTCGCTGTTGATGCGCCCGTTTATGCTGCTCGTGGTGCAGGTCTAGCTTTCATGGTGTGCGCATCGCTGGACGTATTTGTTTTGTTGCAATTGGACCTCTTCGCTCACGAACTCGGTACTAAACAGGCGGTTCTCGCTGTGGATGCGTCCTTTTATGCTGCTCGTGGTGCGGGTCTAGCTTTCATGGTGCGCGCATCGCTGGACGTATTTTTTTTTGCTGCAATTGGACCGCTCGCTCACGAACTCGGTACTAAACAAGCGGTTCTCGCTGTTGAAGCGCCCGTTTATGCAGCTCGTGGTGCAGGTCTAGCTTTCATGGTGCGCGCATCGCTGGACGTATTTGTTTTGTTGCAATTGGACCCCTTCACTCACGAATTCGGTACTAAACAGGCGGTTCTCTCTATTGAAGCGCCCGTTGATGCTGCTCGTGGTGCGGGTCTAGCGTTCATGGTGCGCGCATCGCTGGACGTATTTTTTTGCTGCAATTGGACCGCTTCGCTCTGGATCTCGGTACTAAACAGGCGGTCCTCGCTGTTGAAGCACCCGTTTATGCTGCTCGTGGTGCGGGTCTAGCTTTCATGGTGCGCGCATCGCTGGACGTATTTGTTTCGCTGCAATTGGACCGCTTCGCTCACGAACTCGGTACTAAACAGGCGGTTCTCGCTGTTGAAACGCCCGTTTATGCTGCTCGTGGTGCGGGTCTAGCTTTCACGGTGCCCGCATCGCTGGACGTATTTGTTTTGTTGCAATTGGACCGCTTCGCTCATGAACTCGGTACTAAACAAGCGGTTCTCGCTGTTGAAGCGCCCGTTTATGCTGCTCGTGGTGCAGGTCTAGCTTTCATGGTGCGCGCATCGCTGGACGTTTTTGTTTTGTTGCAATTGGACCGCTTCGCTCACGAACTCGGTACTAAACAGGCGGTTCTCGCTGTTGAAGCGCCCGTTTATGCTGCTCGTGGTGCGGGTCTAGCTTTCACGGTGCGCGCATCGCTGGATGTATTTGCTTTGTTGCACTTGGACCCCTTCGCTCACGAACTCGGTACTAAACAAGGGGTTCTCGCTGTTGAATCGCCCGTTTATGCTGCTCGTGGTGCAGGTCTAGCTTTCATGGTGCCCGCATCGCTGGACGTATTTGTTTTGCTACTATTGGACCGCTTCGCTCACGAACTCGGTACTAAACAGGCGGTTCTCGCTGTTGATGCGCCCGTTTATGCTGCTCGTGGTGCAGGTCTAGCTTTCATGGTGCGCGCATCGCTGGACGTTTTTGTTTTGCTGCAATTGGACCCCTTCGCTCACGAACTCGGTACTAAACAGGCGGTACTCGCTGTGGATGCGTCCGTTTATGCTGCTCGTGGTGCGGGTCTAGCTTTCATGGTGCGCGCATCGCTGGACGTATTTTTTTTGTTGCAATTGGACCCCTTCACTCACGAACTCGGTACTAAACAGGCGGTTCTCGCTGTTGATGCGCCCTTTTTTGCTGCTCGTGGTGCAGGTCTAGCTTTCATGGTGCGCGCATCGCTGGACGTATTTGTTTTGTTGCAATTGGACCCCTTCACTCACGAACTCGGTACTAAACAGGCGGTTCTCGCTGTTGATGCGCCCGTTTATGTTGCTCGTGGTGCAGGTCTAGCTTTCATGGTGTGCGCATCGCTGGACGTATTTGTTTTGTTGCAATTGGACCTCTTCGCTCACGAACTCGGTACTAAACAGGCGGTTCTCGCTGTGGATGCGTCCTTTTATGCTGCTCGTGGTGCGGGTCTAGCTTTCATGGTGCGCGCATCGCTGGACGTATTTTTTTTTGCTGCAATTGGACCGCTTCGCTCACGAACTCGGTACTAAACAAGCGGTTCTCGCTGTTGAAGCGCCCGTTTATGCAGCTCGTGGTGCAGGTCTAGCTTTCATGGTGCGCGCATCGCTGGACGTATTTGTTTTGTTGCAATTGGACCCCTTCACTCACGAATTCGGTACTAAACAGGCGGTTCTCTCTATAGAAGCGCCCGTTGATGCTGCTCGTGGTGCGGGTCTAGCGTTCATGGTGCGCGCATCGCTGGACGTATTTTTTTGCTGCAATTGGACCGCTTCGCTCTGGATCTCGGTACTAAACAGGCGGTACTCGCTGTTGAAGCACCCGTTTATGCTGCTCGTGGTGCGGGTCTAGCTTTCATGGTGCGCGCATCGCTGGACGTATTTGTTTTGCTGCAATTGGACCGCTTCGCTCAAGAACTCGGTACTAAACAGGCGGTTCCCGCTGTTGAAGCGCCCGTTTATGCTGCTCGTGGTGCGGGTCTAGCTTTCACGGTGCCCGCATCGCTGGACGTATTTGTTTTGTTGCAATTGGACCGCTTCGCTCAAGAACTCGGTACTAAACAGGCGGTTCTCGCTGTTGAAGCGCCCGTTTATGCTGCTCGTGGTGCGGGTCTAGCTTTCACGGTGCCCGCATCGCTGGACGTATTTGTTTTGTTGCAATTGGACCGCTTCGCTCATGAACTCGGTACTAAACAAGCGGTTCTCGCTG
Source organism: Amblyomma americanum (assembly GCF_052857255.1). Lineage (NCBI taxonomy): Eukaryota > Metazoa > Arthropoda > Arachnida > Ixodida > Ixodidae > Amblyomma > Amblyomma americanum. The sequence continues at coordinate 175,617,401 of NC_135502.1, forward strand.
TTGAAGCGCCCGTTTATGCTGCTCGTGGTGCAGGTCTAGCTTTCATGGTGCGCGCATCGCTGGACGTTTTTGTTTTGTTGCAATTGGACCGCTTCGCTCACGAACTCGGTACTAAACAGGCGGTTCTCGCTGTTGAAGCGCCCGTTTATGCTGCTCGTGGTGCGGGTCTAGCTTTGACGGTGCGCGCGTCGCTGGATGTATTTGCTTTGTTGCAATTGGACCCCTTCGCTCACGAAATCGGTACTAAACAAGGGGTTCTCGCTGTTGAATCGCCCGTTTATGCTGCTCGTGGTGCAGGTCTAGCTTTCATAATGCCCGCATCGCTGGACGTATTTGTTTTGCTACTATTGGACCGCTTCGCTCACGAACCCGGTACTAAACAGGCGGTTCTCGCTGTTGAAGCGCCCGTTTATGCTGCTCGTGGTGCGGGTCTAGCTTTCACGGTGCCCGCATCGCTGGACGTATTTGTTTTGTTGCAATTGGACCGCTTCGCTCACGAACTCGGTACTAAACAGGCGGTTCTCGCTGTTGAAGCGCCCGTTTATGCTGCTCGTGGTGCGGGTCTAGCTTTCACGGTGCCCGCATCGCTGGACGTATTTGTTTTGTTGCAATTGGACCGCTTCGCTCACGAACTCGGTACTAAACAAGCGGTTCTCGCTGTTGAAGCGCCCGTTTATGCTGCTCGTGGTGCGGGTCTAGCTTTCACGGTGCCCGCATCGCTGGACGTATTTGTTTTGTTGCAATTGGACCGCTTCGCTCACGAACTCGGTACTAAACAAGCGGTTCTCGCTGTTGAAGCGCCCGTTTATGCTGCTCGTGGTGCAGGTCTAGCTTTCATGGTGCGCGCATCGCTGGACGTTTTTGTTTTGTTGCAATTGGACCCCTTCGCTCACGAACTCGGTACTAAACAGGCGGTTCTCGCTGTTGAAGCGCCCGTTTATGCTGCTCGTGGTGCAGGTCTAGCTTTCATGGTGCGCGCATCGCTGGACGTTTTTGTTTTGCTGCAATTGGACCGCTTCGCTCACGAACTCGGTACTAAATAAGCGGTTCTCGCTGTTGAAGCGCCCGTTTATGCTGCTCGTGGTGCGGGTCTAGCTTTCACAATGCGAGCATCGCTGGACGTTTTTGTTTTGCTGCAATTGGACCGCTTCGCTATCGAACTCGGTACTAAACAGGCGGTTCTCGCTGTTGAAGCGCCCTTTTATGCTGCTCGTGGTGCAGGTCTAGCTTTCATGGTGCGCGCATCGCTGGACGTTTTTGTTTTGCTGCAATTGGACCGCTTCGCTATCAAACTCGGTACTAAACAGGCGGTTCTCGCTGTTGAAGCGCCCGTTTATGCTGCTCGTGGTGCAGGTCTAGCTTTCATGGTGCGCGCATCGCTGGACGTTTTTGTTTTGCTGCAATTGGACCGCTTCGCTATCGAACTCGGTACTAAACAGGCGGTTCTCGCTGTTGAAGTGCCCTTTTATGCTGCTCGTGGTGCAGGTCTAGCTTTCATGGTGCGCGCATCGCTGGACGTTTTTGTTTTGCTGCAATTGGACCGCTTCGCTCACGAACTCGGTACTAAACAAGCGGTTCTCGCTGTTGAAGCGCCCGTTTATGCTGCTCGTGGTGCGGGTCTAGCTTTCATGGTGCGCGCATCGCTGGACGTATTTTTTTTGTTGCAATTGGACCCCTTCACTCACGAACTCGGTACTAAACAGGCGGTTCTCGCTGTGGATGCGCCCGTTTATGCTGCTCGTGGTGCAGGTCTAGCTTTCATGGTGCGCGCATCGCTGGACGTTTTTGTTTTGCTGCAATTGGACCGCTTCGCTATCAAACTCGGTACTAAACAGGCGGTTCTCGCTGTTGATTCTCCCTTTTATGCTGCTCGTGGTGCAGGTCTAGCTTTCATGGTGCGCGCATCGCTGGACGTTTTTGTTTTGCTGCAATTGGACCGCTTCGCTATCAAACTCGGTACTAAACAGGCGGTTCTCGCTGTTGATTCTCCCTTTTATGCTGCTCGTGGTGCAGGTCTAGCTTTCATGGTGCGCGCATCGCTGGACGTTTTTGTTTTGCTGCAATTGGACCCCTTCGCTCACGAACTCGGTACTAAACAGGCGGTTCTCGCTGTGGATGCGTGCTTTTATGCTGCTCGTGGTGCGGGTCTAGCTTTCATGGTGCGCGCATCGCTGGACGTATTTTTTTTTTGCTGCAATTGGACCGCTTCGCTCACGAACTCGGTACTAAACAAGCGGTTCTCGCTGTTGAAGCGCCCGTTTATGCAGCTCGTGGTGCAGGTCTAGCTTTCATGGTGCGCGCATCGCTGGACGTATTTGTTTTGTTGCAATTGGACCCCTTCACTCACGAATTCGGTACTAAACAGGCGGTTCTCTCTATTGAAGCGCCCGTTGATGCTGCTCGTGGTGCGGGTCTAGCGTTTATGGTGCGCGCATCGCTGGACGTATTTTTTTGCTGCAATTGGACCGCTTCGCTCTGGAACTCGGTACTAAACAGGCGGTCCTCGCTGTTGAAGCACCCGTTTATGCTGCTCGTGGTGCGGGTCTAGCTTTCATGGTGCGCGCATCGCTGGACGTTTTTGTTTTGCTGCAATTGGACCGCTTCGCTATCGAACTCGGTAATAAACAGGCGGTTCTCGCTGTTGAAGCGCCCGTTTATGCTGCTCGTGGTGCGGGTCTAGCTTTCATGGTGCGCGCATCGCTGGACGTTTTTGTTTTGCTGCAATTGGACCGCTTCGCTCACGAACTCGGTACTAAACAAGCGGTTCTCGCTGTTGAAGCGCCCTTTTATGCTGCTCGTGGTGCAGGTCTAGCTTTCATGGTGCGCGCATCGCTGACGTTTTTGTTTTGCTGCAATTGGACCGCTTCGCTATCGAACTCGGTAATAAACAGGCGGTTCTCGCTGTTGAAGCGCCCGTTTATGCTGCTCGTGGTGCGGGTCTAGCTTTCACGGTGCGCGCATCGCAGAACGTATTTGTTTTGTTGCAATTGGACCCCTTCGCTCACGAACTCGGTACTAAACAGGCGGTTCTCGCTGTTGAGGCGCCCTTTTTTGCTGCTCGTGGTGCAGGTCTAGCTTTCATGGTGCGCGCATCGCTGGATGTGTTTGTTTTGCTCCAATTGGACCCCTTCGCTCACGAACTCGGTACTAAATAAGCGGTTCTCGCTGTTGAAGCGCCCGTTTATGCAGCTCGTGGTGCAGGTCTAGCTTTCATGGTGCGCGCATCGCTGGATGTGTTTGTTTTGTTGCAATTGGACCCCTTCGCTCACGAACTCGGTACTAAACAAGCGGTTCTCGCTGTTGAAGCGCCCGTTTATGCTGCTCGTGGTGCGGGTCTAGCTTTCATGGTGCGCGCATCGCTGGACGTATTTTTTTTGTTGCAATTGGACCCCTTCACTCACGAACTCGGTACTAAACAGGCGGTTCTCGCTGTGGATGCGCCCGTTTATGCTGCTCGTGGTGCAGGTCTAGCTTTCATGGTGCGCGCATCGCTGGACGTTTTTGTTTTGCTGCAATTGGACCGCTTCGCTATCAAACTCGGTACTAAACAGGCGGTTCTCGCTGTTGATTCTCCCTTTTATGCTGCTCGTGGTGCAGGTCTAGCTTTCATGGTGCGCGCATCGCTGGACGTTTTTGTTTTGCTGCAATTGGACCGCTTCGCTATCAAACTCGGTACTAAACAGGCGGTTCTCGCTGTTGATTCTCCCTTTTATGCTGCTCGTGGTGCAGGTCTAGCTTTCATGGTGCGCGCATCGCTGGACGTTTTTGTTTTGCTGCAATTGGACCCCTTCGCTCACGAACTCGGTACTAAACAGGCGGTTCTCGCTGTGGATGCGTGCTTTTATGCTGCTCGTGGTGCGGGTCTAGCTTTCATGGTGCGCGCATCGCTGGACGTATTTTTTTTTTGCTGCAATTGGACCGCTTCGCTCACGAACTCGGTACTAAACAAGCGGTTCTCGCTGTTGAAGCGCCCGTTTATGCAGCTCGTGGTGCAGGTCTAGCTTTCATGGTGCGCGCATCGCTGGACGTATTTGTTTTGTTGCAATTGGACCCCTTCACTCACGAATTCGGTACTAAACAGGCGGTTCTCTCTATTGAAGCGCCCGTTGATGCTGCTCGTGGTGCGGGTCTAGCGTTTATGGTGCGCGCATCGCTGGACGTATTTTTTTGCTGCAATTGGACCGCTTCGCTCTGGAACTCGGTACTAAACAGGCGGTCCTCGCTGTTGAAGCACCCGTTTATGCTGCTCGTGGTGCGGGTCTAGCTTTCATGGTGCGCGCATCGCTGGATGTATTTGTTTTGTTGCAATTGGACCCCTTCGCTCACGAACTCGGTACTAATCAGGCGGTTCTCGCTGTTGATGCGCCCGTTTATGCTGCTCGTGGTGCAGGTCTAGCTTTCATGGTGTGCGCATCGCTGGACGTATTTGTTTCTTTGCAATTGGACCCCTTCGCTCACGAACTCGGTACTAAACAGGTGGTTCTCGCTGTTGATGCGCCCTTTTTTGCTGCTCGTGGTGCAGGTCTAGCTTTCATGGTGCGCGCGTCACTGGATGTGTTTGTTTTGTTGCAATTGGACACCTTCGCTCACGAAATCGGTACTAAACAGGCGGTTCTCGCTGTTGATTCTCCCTTTTATGCTGCTCGTGGTGCAGGTCTAGCTTTCATGGTGCGCGCATCGCTGGACGTTTTTGTTTTGCTGCAATTGGACCGCTTCGCTATCGAAGTCGGTACTAAACAGGCGGTTCTCGCTGTTGAAGCGCCCTTTTATGCTGCTCGTGGTGCAGGTCTAGCTTTCATGGTGCGCGCATCGCTGGACGTTTTTGTTTTGCTGCAATTGGACCGCTTCGCTATCGAACTCGGTAATAAACAGGCGGTTCTCGCTGTTGAAGCGCCCGTTTATGCTGCTCGTGGTGCGGGTCTAGCTTTCATGGTGCGCGCATCGCTGGACGTTTTTTTTTGCTGCAATTGGACCGCTTCGCTCACGAACTCGGTACTAAACAAGCGGTTCTCGCTGTTGAAGCGCCCTTTTATGCTGCTCGTGGTGCAGGTCTAGCTTTCATGGTGCGCGCATCGCTGACGTTTTTGTTTTGCTGCAATTGGACCGCTTCGCTATCGAACTCGGTAATAAACAGGCGGTTCTCGCTGTTGAAGCGCCCGTTTATGCTGCTCGTGGTGCGGGTCTAGCTTTCACGGTGCGCGCATCGCAGAACGTATTTGTTTTGTTGCAATTGGACCCCTTCGCTCACGAACTCGGTACTAAACAGGCGGTTCTCGCTGTTGAGGCGCCCTTTTTTGCTGCTCGTGGTGCAGGTCTAGCTTTCATGGTGCGCGCATCGCTGGATGTGTTTGTTTTGCTCCAATTGGACCCCTTCGCTCACGAACTCGGTACTAAATAAGCGGTTCTCGCTGTTGAAGCGCCCGTTTATGCAGCTCGTGGTGCAGGTCTAGCTTTCATGGTGCGCGCATCGCTGGATGTGTTTGTTTTGTTGCAATTGGACCCCTTCGCTCTCGAACTCGGTACTAAACAGGCGGTTCTCGCTGTTGAAGTGCCCGTTTATGCAGCTCGTGGTGCAGGTCTAGCTTTCATGGTGTGCGCATCGCTGGACGTATTTGTTTTTTTGCAATTGGACCCCTTCGCTCACGAACTCGGTACTAAACAGGCGGTTCTCGCTGTTGATGCGCCCTTTTTTGCTGCTCGTGGTGCAGGTCTAGCTTTCATGGTGCGCGCATCACTGGATGTGTTTGTGTTGTTGCAATTGGACCCCTTCGCTCACGAACTCGGTACTAAACAAGCGGTTCTCGCTGTTGAAGCGCCCGTTTATGCAGCTCGTGGTGCAGGTCTAGCTTTCATGGTGCGCGCATTGCTGGCCGTATTTGTTTTGTTGCAATTGGACCCCTTCGCTCACGAACTCGGTACTAAACAGGTGGTTCTCGCTATTGAAGGGCCCGTTCATGCTGCTCGTGGTGCAGGTCTAGCTTTCATGGTGTGCGCATCGCTGGACGTATTTGTTTTGTTGCAATTGGACCCCTTCGCTCACGATCTCGGTACTAAACAGGCGGTTCTCGCAGTTGATGCGCCCGTTTATGCTGCTCGTGGTGCGGGTCTAGCTTTCATGGTGCGCGCATCGCTGGACGTTTTTGTTTTGCTGCAATTGGACCGCTTCGGTCACGAACTGGGTACTAAACAGGCGGTTTTCGCTTTTGAAGCGACCGTGTATGCTGCTCGTTGTGCAGAACTAGCTTTCATGGTGCGCGCATCGCTGGACGTATTTGTTTTGTTCAATTGGAACCCTTCGCTCACAAACTCGGTACTAAACAGGCGGTTCTCTCTATTGAAGCGCCCGTTGATGCTGCTCGTGGTGCGGGTCTAGCTTTCATGGTGCGCGCATCGCTGGACGTATTTTTTTTTGCTGCTATTGGACCGCTTCGCTCTGGAACTCGGTACTAAACAGGCGGTTCTCGCCGTTGAAGCGCCCGTTTATACTGCTCGTGGTGCGGGTCTAGCTTTCACGGTGCGCGCATCGCTGGACGTATTTGTTTTGTTGCAATTGGACCCCTTCGCTCACGATCTCGGTACTAAACAGGCGGTTCTCGCTGTTGATGCGCCCTTTTTTGCTGCTCGTGGTGCAGGTCTAGCTTTCATGGTGCGCGCATCGCTGGATGTGTTTGTTTTGTTGCAATTGGACCCCTTCGCTCACGAACTCGGTACTAAACAAGCGGTTCTCGCTGTTGAAGCGCCCGTTTATGCAGCTCGTGGTGCAGGTCTAGCTTTCATGGTGCGCGCATCGCTGGACGTATTTGTTTTGTTGCAATTGGACCCCTTCGCTCACGAACTCGGTACTAAACAAGCGGTTCTCGCTGTTGAAGCGCCCGTTTATGCAGCTCGTGGTGCAGGTCTAGCTTTCATGGTGCGCGCATCGCTGGACGTATTTGTTTTGTTGCAATTGGACCCCTTCACTCACGAACTCGGTACTAAACAGGCGGTTCTCGCTGTTGATGCGCCCGTTTATGCTGCTCATGGTGCAGGTCGAGCTTTCATGGTGTGCGCATCGCTGGACGTATTTGTTTTGTTGCAATTGGACCCCTTCGCTCACGAACTCGGTACTAAACAGGCGGTTCTCGCTGTTGATGCGCCCGTTTATGCTGCTCGTGGTGCAGGTCTAGCTTTCATGGTGCGCGCATCGCTGGACGTTTTTGTTTTGCTGCAATTGGACCCCTTCGCTCACGAACTCGGTACTAAACAGGCGGTTCTCGCTGTGGATGCGTCCGTTTATGCTGCTCGTGGTGCGGGTCTAGCTTTCATGGTGCGCGCATCGCTGGACGTATTTTTTTTTGTTGCAATTGGACCCCTTCACTCACGAACTCGGTACTAAACAGGCGGTTCTCGCTGTGGATGCGCCCGTTTATGCTGCTCGTGGTGCAGGTCTAGCTTTCATGGTGTGCGCATCGCTGGACGTATTTGTTTAGTTGCAATTGGACCCCTTCGCTCACGAACTCGGTACTAAACAGGCGGTTCTCGCTGTTGATGCGCCCGTTTATGCTGCTCGTGGTGCAGGTCTAGCTTTCATGGTGCGCGCATCGCTGGACGTTTTTGTTTTGCTGCAATTGGACCCCTTCGCTCACGAACTCGGTACTAAACAGGCGGTTCTCGCTGTGGATGCGTCCTTTTATGCTGCTCGTGGTGCGGGTCTAGCTTTCATGGTGCGCGCATCGCTGGACGTATTTTTTTTTGCTGCAATTGGACCGCTTCGCTCACGAACTCGGTACTAAACAAGCGGTTCTCGCTGTTGAAGCGCCCGTTTATGCAGCTCGTGGTGCAGGTCTAGCTTTCATGGTGTGCGCATCGCTGGACGTATTTGTTTTGTTGCAATTGGACCCCTTCACTAACGAATTCGGTACTAAACAGGCGGTTCTCTCTATTGAAGCGCCCGTTGATGCTGCTCGTGGTGCGGGTCTAGCGTTAATGGTGCGCGCATCGCTGGACGTATTTTTTTGCTGCAATTGGACCTCTTCGCTCTGGAACTCGGTACTAAACAGGCGGTCCTCGCTGTTGAAGCACCCGTTTATGCTGCTCGTGGTGCGGGTCTAGCTTTCATGGTGCGCGCATCGCTGGACGTATTTGTTTTGCTGCAATTGGACCGCTTCGCTCTGGAACTCGGTACTAAACAGGCGGTCCTCGCTGTTGAAGCACCCGTTTATGCTGCTCGTGGTGCGGGTCTAGCTTTCATGGTGCGCGCATCGCTGGACGTATTTGTTTTGCTGCAATTGGACCGCTTCGCTCTGGAACTCGGTACTAAACAGGCGGTCCTCGCTGTTGAAGCACCCGTTTATGCTGCTCGTGGTGCGGGTCTAGCGTTAATGGTGCGCGCATCGCTGGACGTATTTGTTTTGCTGCAATTGGACCGCTTCGCTCTGGAACTCGGTACTAAACAGGCGGTCCTCGCTGTTGAAGCACCCGTTTATGCTGCTCGTGGTGCGGGTCTAGCTTTCATGGTGCGCGCATCGCTGGACGTATTTGTTTTGCTGCAATTGGACCGCTTCGCTCACGAACTCGGTACTAAACAGGCGGTTCTCGCTGTTGAAGCGCCCGTTTATGCTGCTCGTTGTGCGGGTCTAGCTTTCGCGGTGCGCGCATCGCTGGATGTGTTTGTTTTGTTGCAATTGGACCCCTTCGCTCTCGAACTCGGTACTAAACAGGCGGTTCTCGCTGTTGAAGCTCCCGTTTATGCAGCTCGTGGTGCAGGTCTAGCATTCATGGTGCGCGCATCGCTGGATGTATTTGTTTTGTTGCAATTGGACCCCTTCGCTCACGAACTCGGTACTAATCAGGCGGTTCTCGCTGTTGATGCGCCCGTTTATGCTGCTCGTGGTGCAGGTCTAGCTTTCATGGTGTGCGCATCGCTGGACGTATTTGTTTCTTTGCAATTGGACCCCTTTGCTCACGAACTCGGTACTAAACAGGTGGTTCTCGCTGTTGATGCGCCCTTTTTTGCTGCTCGTGGTGCAGGTCTAGCTTTCATGGTGCGCGCATCACTGGATGTGTTTGTTTTGTTGCAATTGGACCCCTTCGCTCACGAACTCGGTACTAAACAGGCGGTTCTCGCTGTTGATTCTCCCTTTTATGCTGCTCGTGGTGCAGGTCTAGCTTTCATGGTGCGCGCATCGCTGGACGTTTTTGTTTTGCTGCAATTGGACCGCTTCGCTATCGAAGTCGGTACTAAACAGGCGGTTCTCGCTGTTGAAGCGCCCTTTTATGCTGCTCGTGGTGCAGGTCTAGCTTTCATGGTGCGCGCATCGCTGGACGTTCTTGTTTTGCTGCAATTGGACCGCTTCGCTATCGAACTCGGTACTAAACAGGCGGTTCTCGCTGTTGAAGCGCCCTTTTATGCTGCTCGTGGTGCGGGTCTAGCTTTCATGGTGCGCGCATCGCTGGACGCTTTTGTTTTGCTGCAATTGGACCGCTTCGCTCACGAACTCGGTACTAAACAAGCGGTTCTCGCTGTTGAAGCGCCCTTTTATGCTGCTCGTGGTGCAGGTCTAGCTTTCATGGTGCGCGCATCGCTGATGTTTTTGTTTTGCCTCAATTGGACCGCTTCGCTCACGAACTCGGTACTAAACAAGCGGTTCTCGCTGTTGAAGCGCCCTTTTATGCTGCTCTTGGTGCAGGTCTCGCTTTCATGGTGCGCGCATCGCTGGACGTTTTTGTTTTGCTGCAATTGGACCGCTTCGCTCACGAACTCGGTACTAAACAAGCGGTTCTCGCTGTTGAAGCGCCCCTTTATGCTGCTCGTGGTGCAGGTCTAGCTTTCGTGGTGCGCGCATCGCTGACGTTTTTGTTTTGCTGCAATTGGACCGCTTCGCTATCGAACTCGGTAATAAACAGGCGGTTCTCGCTGTTGAAGCGCCCTTTTATGCTGCTCGTGGTGCGGGTCTAGCTTTCATGGTGCGCGCATCGCAGAACGTATTTGTTTTGTTGCAATTGGACCCCTTCGCTCACGAACTCGGTACTAAACAGGCGGTTCTCGCTGTTGAGGCGCCCTTTTTTGCTGCTCGTGGTGCAGGTCTAGCTTTCATGGTGCGCGCATTGCTGGCCGTATTTGTTTTGTTGCAATTGGACCCCTACGCTCACGAACTCGGTACTAAACAGGTGGTTCTCGCTATTGAAGGGCCCGTTGATGCTGCTCGTGGTGCAGGTCTAGCTTTCATGGTGTGCGCATCGCTGGACGTATTTGTTTTGTTGCAATTGGACCCCTTCGCTCACGATCTCGGTACTAAACAGGCGGTTCTCGCAGTTGATGCGCCCGTTTATGCTGCTCGTGGTGCGGGTCTAGCTTTCATGGTGCGCGCATCGCTGGACGTTTTTGTTTTGCTGCAATTGGACCGCTTCGGTCACGAACTGGGTACTAAACAGGCGGTTTTCGCTTTTGAAGCGACCGTGTATGCTGCTCGTTGTGCAGAACTAGCTTTCATGGTGCGCGCATCGCTGGACGTATTTGTTTTGTTCAATTGGAACCCTTCGCTCACAAACTCGGTACTAAACAGGCGGTTCTCTCTATTGAAGCCCCCGTTGATGCTGCTCGTGGTGCGGGTCTAGCTTTCATGGTGCGCGCATCGCTGGACGTATTTTTTTTTGCTGCTATTGGACCGCTTCGCTCTGGAACTCGGTACTAAACAGGCGGTTCTCGCCGTTGAAGCGCCCGTTTATACTGCTCGTGGTGCGGGTCTAGCTTTCACGGTGCGCGCATCGCTGGACGTATTTGTTTTGTTGCAATTGGACCTCTTCGCTCACGATCTCGGTACTAAACAGGCGGTTCTCGCTGTTGATGCGCCCTTTTTTGCTGCTCGTGGTGCAGGTCTAGCTTTCATGGTGCGCGCATCGCTGGATGTGTTTGTTTTGTTGCAATTGGACCCCTTCGCTCACGAACTCGGTACTAAACAAGCGGTTCTCGCTGTTGAAGCGCCCGTTTATGCAGCTCGTGGTGCAGGTCTAGCTTTCATGGTGCGCGCATCGCTGGACGTATTTGTTTTGTTGCAATTGGACCCCTTCGCTCACGAACTCGGTACTAAACAAGCGGTTCTCGCTGTTGAAGCGCCCGTTTATGCAGCTCGTGGTGCAGGTCTAGCTTTCATGGTGCGCGCATCGCTGGACGTATTTGTTTTGTTGCAATTGGACCCCTTCACTCACGAACTCGGTACTAAACAGGCGGTTCTCGCTGTTGATGCGCCCGTTTATGCTGCTCATGGTGCAGGTCGAGCTTTCATGGTGTGCGCATCGCTGGACGTATTTGTTTTGTTGCAATTGGACCCCTTCGCTCACGAACTCGGTACTAAACAGGCGGTTCTCGCTGTTGATGCGCCCGTTTATGCTGCTCGTGGTGCAGGTCTAGCTTTCATGGTGCGCGCATCGCTGGACGTTTTTGTTTTGCTGCAATTGGACCCCTTCGCTCACGAACTCGGTACTAAACAGGCGGTTCTCGCTGTGGATGCGTCCGTTTATGCTGCTCGTGGTGCGGGTCTAGCTTTCATGGTGCGCGCATCGCTGGACGTATTTTTTTTTGTTGCAATTGAACCCCTTCACTCACGAACTCGGTACTAAACAGGCGGTTCTCGCTGTGGATGCGCCCGTTTATGCTGCTCGTGGTGCAGGTCTATCTTTCATGGTGTGCGCATCGCTGGACGTATTTGTTTAGTTGCAATTGGACCCCTTCGCTCACGAACTCGGTACTAAACAGGCGGTTCTCGCTGTTGATGCGCCCGTATATGCTGCTCGTGGTGCAGGTCTAGCTTTCATGGTGCGCGCATCGCTGGACGTATTTGTTTTGCTGCAATTGGACCGCTTCGCTCTGGAACTCGGTACTAAACAGGCGGTCCTCGCTGTTGAAGCACCCGTTTATGCTGCTCGTGGTGCGGGTCTAGCTTTCATGGTGCGCGCATCGCTGGACGTATTTGTTTTGCTGCAATTGGACCGCTTCGCTCACGAACTCGGTACTAAACAGGCGGTTCTCGCTGTTGAAGCGCCCGTTTATGCTGCTCGTGGTGCGGGTCTAGCTTTCACGGTGCGCGCATCGCTGGATGTGTTTGTTTTGTTGCAATTGGACCCCTTCGCTCTCGAACTCGGTACTAAACAGGCGGTTCTCGCTGTTGAAGCGCCCGTTTATGCAGCTCGTGGTGCAGGTCTAGCATTCATGGTGCGCGCATCGCTGGATGTATTTGTTTTGTTGCAATTGGACCCCTTCGCTCACGAACTCGGTACTAATCAGGCGGTTCTCGCTGTTGATGCGCCCGTTTATGCTGCTCGTGGTGCAGGTCTAGCTTTCATGGTGTGCGCATCGCTGGACGTATTTGTTTCTTTGCAATTGGACCCCTTCGCTCACGAACTCGGTACTAAACAGGTGGTTCTCGCTGTTGATGCGCCCTTTTTTGCTGCTCGTGGTGCAGGTCTAGCTTTCATGGTGCGCGCATCACTGGACGTGTTTGTTTTGTTGCAATTGGACCCCTTCGCTCACGAACTCGGTACTAAACAGGCGGTTCTCGCTGTTGATTCTCCCTTTTATGCTGCTCGTGGTGCAGGTCTAGCTTTCATGGTGCGCGCATCGCTGGACGTTTTTGTTTTGCTGCAATTGGACCGCTTCGCTATCGAACTCGGTACTAAACAGGCGGTTCTCGCTGTTGAAGCGCCCTTTTATGCTGCTCGTGGTGCGGGTCTAGCTTTCATGCGCGCATCGCTGGACGTATTTTTTTTTGCTGCTATTGGACCGCTTCGCTCTGGAACTCGGTACTAAACAGGCGGTTCTCGCCGTTGAAGCGCCCGTTTATACTGCTCGTGGTGCGGGTCTAGCTTTCACGGTGCGCGCATCGCTGGACGTATTTGTTTTGTTGCAATTGGACCCCTTCGCTCACGATCTCGGTACTAAACAGGCGGTTCTCGCTGTTGATGCGCCCTTTTTTGCTGCTCGTGGTGCAGGTCTAGCTTTCATGGTGCGCGCATCGCTGGATGTGTTTGTTTTGTTGCAATTGGACCCCTTCGCTCACGAACTCGGTACTAAACAAGCGGTTCTCGCTGTTGAAGCGCCCGTTTATGCAGCTCGTGGTGCAGGTCTAGCTTTCATGGTGCGCGCATCGCTGGACGTATTTGTTTTGTTGCAATTGGACCCCTTCGCTCACGAACTCGGTACTAAACAAGCGGTTCTCGCTGTTGAAGCGCCCGTTGATGCAGCTCGTGGTGCAGGTCTAGCTTTCATGGTGCGCGCATCGCTGGACGTTTTTGTTTTGCTGCAATTGGACCGCTTCGCTCACGAACTCGGTACTAAACAAGCGGTTCTCGCTGTTGAAGCGCCCTTTTATGCTGCTCGTGGTGCAGGTCTAGCTGTAATGGTGCGCGCATCACTGGATGTGTTTGTTTTGTTGCAATTGGACCCCTTCGCTCACGAACTCGGTACTAAACAAGCGGTTCTCGCTGTTGAAGCGCCCGTTTATGCAGCTCGTGGTGCAGGTCTAGCTTTCATGGTGCGCGCATTGCTGGCCGTATTTGTTTTGTTGCAATTGGACCCCTTCGCTCACGAACTCGGTACTAAACAGGTGGTTCTCGCAATTGAAGGGCCCGTTGATGCTGCTCGTGGTGCAGGTCTAGCTTTCATGGTGTGCGCATCGCTGGACGTATTTGTTTTGTTGCAATTGGACCCCTTCGCTCACGATCTCGGTACTAAACAGGCGGTTCTCGCAGTTGATGCGCCCGTTTATGCTCTTCGTGGTGCGGGTCTAGCTTTCATGGTGCGCGCATCGCTGGACGTTTTTGTTTTGCTGCAATTGGACCGCTTCGGTCACGAACTGGGTACTAAACAGGCGGTTTTCGCTTTTGAAGCGACCGTGTATGCTGCTCGTTGTGCAGAACTAGCTTTCATGGTGCGCGCATCGCTGGATGTATTTGTTTTGTTCAATTGGAACCCTTCGCTCACAAACTCGGTACTAAACAGGCGGTTCTCTCTATTGAAGCGCCCGTTGATGCTGCTCGTGGTGCGGGTCTAGCTTTCATGGTGCGCGCATCGCTGGACGTATTTTTTTTTGCTGCTATTGGACCGCTTCGCTCTGGAACTCGGTACTAAACAGGCGGTTCTCGCCGTTGAAGCGCCCGTTTATACTGCTCGTGGTGCGGGTCTAGCTTTCACGGTGCGCGCATCGCTGGACGTATTTGTTTTGTTGCAATTGGACCCCTTCGCTCACGATCTCGGTACTAAACAGGCGGTTCTCGCTGTTGATGCGCCCTTTTTTGCTGCTCGTGGTGCAGGTCTAGCTTTCATGGTGCGCGCATCGCTGGATGTGTTTGTTTTGTTGCAATTGGACCCCTTCGCTCACGAACTCGGTACTAAACAAGCGGTTCTCGCTGTTGAAGCGCCCGTTTATGCAGCTCGTGGTGCAGGTCTAGCTTTCATGGTGCGCGCATCGCTGGACGTATTTGTTTTGTTGCAATTGGACCCCTTCGCTCACGAACTCGGTACTAAACAGGCGGTTCTCGCTGTTGATGCGCCCTTTTTTGCTGCTCGTGGTGCAGGTCTAGCTTTCACGGTGCGCGCATCGCTGGATGTGTTTGTTTTGTCGCAATTGGACCCCTTCGCTCACGAACTCGGTACTAAACAAGCGGTTCTCGCTGTTGAAGCGCCCGTTTATGCAGCTCGTGGTGCAGGTCTAGCTTTCATGGTGCGCGCATCGCTGGACGTATTTGTTTTGTTGCAATTGGACCCCTTCACTCACGAACTCGGTACTAAACAGGCGGTTCTCGCTGTTGATGCGCCCGTTTATGCTGCTCATGGTGCAGGTCGAGCTTTCATGGTGTGCGCATCGCTGGACGTATTTGTTTTGTTGCAATTGGACCCCTTCGCTCACGAACTCGGTACTAAACAGGCGGTTCTCGCTGTTGAAGCGCCCGTTTATGCTGCTCGTGGTGCGGGTCTAGCTTTCACGGTGCCCGCATCGCTGGACGTATTTGTTTTGTTGCAATTGGACCGCTTCGCTCACGAACTCGGTACTAAACAAGCGGTTCTCGCTGTTGAAGCGCCCGTTTATGCTGCTCGTGGTGCAGGTCTAGCTTTCATGGTGCGCGCATCACTGGACGTTTTTGTTTTGTTGCAATTGGACCGCTTCGCTCACGAACTCGGTACTAAACAGGCGGTTCTCGCTGTTGAAGCGCCCGTTTATGCTGCTCGTGGTGCGGGTCTAGCTTTCACGGTGCGCGCATCGCTGGATGTATTTGCTTTGTTGCAATTGGACCCCTTCGCTCACGAACTCGGTACTAAACAAGGGGTTCTCGCTGTTGAATCGCCCGTTTATGCTGCTCGTGGTGCAGGTCTAGCTTTCATGGTGCCCGCATCGCTGGACGTATTTGTTTTGCTACTATTGGACCGCTTCGCTCACGAACCCGGTACTAAACAGCCGGTTCTCGCTGTTGAAGCGCCCGTTTATGCTGCTCGTGGTGCGGGTCTAGCTTTCACGGTGCCCGCATCGCTGGACGTATTTGTTTTGTTGCAATTGGACCGCTTCGCTCACGAACTCGGTACTAAACTGGCGGTTCTCGCTATTGAAGCGCCCGTTTATGCTGATCGTGGTGCGGGCCTAGCTTTCACGGTGCCCGCATCGCTGGACGTATTTGTTTTGTTGCAATTGGACCGCTTCGCTCACGAACTCGGTACTAAACAAGCGGTTCTCGCTGTTGAAGCGCCCGTTTATGCTGCTCGTGGTGCAGGTCTAGCTTTCATGGTGCGCGCATCGCTGGACGTTTTTGTTTTGTTGCAATCGGACCCCTTCGCTCACGAACTCGGTACTAAACAGGCGGTTCTCGCTGTTGAAGCGCCCGTTTATGCTGCTCGTGGTGTAGGTCTAGCTTTCATGGTGCGCGCATCGCTGGACGTTTTTGTTTTGCTGCAATTGGACCGCTTCGCTCACGAACTCGGTACTAAATAAGCGGTTCTCGCTGTTGAAGCGCCCGTTTATGCTGCTCGTGGTGCGGGTCTAGCTTTCACAATGCGCGCATCGCTGGACGTTTTTGTTTTGCTGCAATTGGACCGCTTCGCTATCGAACTCGGTACTAAACAGGCGGTTCTCGCTGTTGAAGCACCCTTTTATGCTGCTCGTGGTGCAGGTCTAGCTTTCATGGTGCGCGCATCGCTGGACGTTTTTGTTTTGCTGCAATTGGACCGCTTCGCTATCGAACTCGGTACTAAACAGGTGGTTCTCGCTGTTGAAGCGCCCGTTTATGCTGCTCGTGGTGCAGGTCTAGCTTTCATGGTGCGCGCATCGCTGGACGCTTTTGTTTTGCTGCAATTGGACCGCTTCGCTATCGAACTCGGTACTAAACAGGCGGTTCTCGCTGTTGAAGCGCCCTTTTATGCTGCTCGTGGTGCAGGTCTAGCTTTCATGGTGCGCGAATCGCTGGACGTTTTTGTTTTGCTGCAATTGGACCGCTTCGCTCACGAACTCGGTACTAAACAAGCGGTTCTCGCCGTTGAAGCGCCCGTTTATGCTGCTCGTGGTGCAGGTCTAGCTTTCATGGTGCGCGCATCGCTGGACGCTTTTGTTTTGCTGCAATTGGACCGCTTCGCTATCGAACTCGGTACTAAACAGGCGGTTCTCTCTATTGAAGCGCCCGTTGATGCTGCTCGTGGTGCGGGTCTAGCTTTCATGGTGCGCGCATCGCTGGACGTATTTTTTTTGCTGCTATTGGACCGCTTCGCTCTGGAACTCGGTACTAAACAGGCGGTTCTCGCCGTTGAAGCGCCCGTTTATACTGCTCGTGGTGCGGGTCTAGCTTTCACGGTGCGCGCATCGCTGGACGTATTTGTTTTGTTGCAATTGGACCCCTTCGCTCACGATCTCGGTACTAAACAGGCGGTTCTCGCTGTTGATGCGCCCTTTTTTGCTGCTCGTGGTGCAGGTCTAGCTTTCATGGTGCGCGCATCGCTGGATGTGTTTGTTTTGTTGCAATTGGACCCCTTCGCTCACGAACTCGGTACTAAACAAGCGGTTCTCGCTGTTGAAGCGCCCGTTTATGCAGCTCGTGGTGCAGGTCTAGCTTTCATGGTGCGCGCATCGCTGGACGTATTTGTTTTGTTGCAATTGGACCCCTTCACTCACGAACTCGGTACTAAACAGGCGGTTCTCGCTGTTGATGCGCCCGTTTATGCTGCTCATGGTGCGGGTCTAGCTTTCACAATGCGCGCATCGCTGGACGTTTTTGTTTTGTTCAATTTGAACCCTTCGCTCACAAACTCGGTACTAAACAGGCGGTTCTCTCTATTGAAGCGCCCGTTGATGCTGCTCGTGGTGCGGGTCTAGCTTTCATGGTGCGCGCATCGCTGGACGTATTTTTTTTTGCTGCTATTGGACCGCTTCGCTCTGGAACTCGGTACTAAACAGGCGGTTCTCGCCGTTGAAGCGCCCGTTTATACTGCTCGTTGTGCGGGTCTAGCTTTCACGGTGCGCGCATCGCTGGACGTATTTGTTTTGTTGCAATTGGACCCCTTCGCTCACGATCTCGGTACTAAACAGGCGGTTCTCGCTGTTGATGCGCCCTTTTTTGCTGCTCGTGGTGCAGGTCTAGCTTTCATGGTGCGCGCATCGCTGGATGTGTTTGTTTTGTTGCAATTGGACCCCTTCGCTCACGAACTCGGTACTAAACAAGCGGTTCTCGCTGTTGAAGCGCCCGTTTATGCAGCTCGTGGTGCAGGTCTAGCTTTCATGGTGCGCGCATCGCTGGACGTATTTGTTTTGTTGCAATTGGACCCCTTCGCTCACGAACTCGGTACTAAACAGGCGGTTCTCGCTGTTGATGCGCCCGTTTATGCTGCTCGTGGTGCAGGTCTAGCTTTCATGGTGTGCGCATCGCTGGATGTGTTTGTTTTGTTGCAATTGGACCCCTTCGCTCACGAACTCGGTACTAAACAGGCGGTTCTCGCTGTTGATGCGCCATTTTTTGCTGCTCATGGTGCAGGTCGAGCTTTCATGGTGTGCGCATCGCTGGACGTATTTGTTTTGTTGCAATTGGACCCCTTCGCTCACGAACTCGGTACTAAACAGGCGGTTCTCGCTGTTGATGCGCCCGTTTATGCTGCTCGTGGTGCAGGTCTAGCTTTCATGGTGCGCGCATCGCTGGACGTTTTT
The DNA here is from genome assembly GCF_052857255.1 of Amblyomma americanum. NCBI lineage: Eukaryota > Metazoa > Arthropoda > Arachnida > Ixodida > Ixodidae > Amblyomma > Amblyomma americanum. The sequence goes on from NC_135502.1 coordinate 175,635,553, forward strand.
GTTTTGCTGCAATTGGACCCCTTCGCTCACGAACTCGGTACTAAAGAGGCGGTTCTCGCTGTGGATGCGTCCGTTTATGCTGCTCGTGGTGCGGGTCTAGCTTTCATGGTGCGCGCATCGCTGGACGTATTTGTTTTGTTGCAATTGGACCCCTTCGCTCACGAACTCGGTACTAAACAGGCGGTTCTCGCTGTTCATGCGCCCTTTTTTGCTGCTCGTGGTGCAGGTCTAGCTTTCATGGTGCGCGCATCGCTGGATGTGTTTGTTTTGTTGCAATTGGACCCCTTCGCTCACGAACTCGGTACTAAACAAGCGGTTCTCGCTGTTGAAGCGCCCGTTTATGCAGCTCGTGGTGCAGGTCTAGCTTTCATGGTGCGCGCATCGCTGGACGTATTTGTTTTGTTGCAATTGGACCCCTTCGCTCACGAACTCGGTACTAAACAGGCGGTTCTCGCTGTTGATGCGCCCTTTTTTGCTGCTCGTGGTGCAGGTCTAGCTTTCACGGTGCGCGCATCGCTGGATGTGTTTGTTTTGTCGCAATTGGACCCCTTCGCTCACGAACTCGGTACTAAACAAGCGGTTCTCGCTGTTGAAGCGCCCGTTTATGCAGCTCGTGGTGCAGGTCTAGCTTTCATGGTGCGCGCATCGCTGGACGTATTTGTTTTGTTGCAATTGGACCCCTTCACTCACGAACTCGGTACTAAACAGGCGGTTCTCGCTGTTGATGCGCCCGTTTATGCTGCTCATGGTGCGGGTCTAGCTTTCACAATGCGCGCATCGCTGGACGTTTTTGTTTTGTTCAATTGGAACCCTTCGCTCACAAACTCGGTACTAAACAGGCGGTTCTCTCTATTGAAGCGCCCGTTGATGCTGCTCGTGGTGCGGGTCTAGCTTTCATGGTGCGCGCATCGCTGGACGTATTTTTTTTTGCTGCTATTGGACCGCTTCGCTCTGGAACTCGGTACTAAACAGGCGGTTCTCGCCGTTGAAGCGCCCGTTTATACTGCTCGTTGTGCGGGTCTAGCTTTCACGGTGCGCGCATCGCTGGACGTATTTGTTTTGTTGCAATTGGACCCCTTCGCTCACGATCTCGGTACTAAACAGGCGGTTCTCGCTGTTGATGCGCCCTTTTTTGCTGCTCGTGGTGCAGGTCTAGCTTTCATGGTGCGCGCATCGCTGGATGTGTTTGTTTTGTTGCAATTGGACCCCTTCGCTCACGAACTCGGTACTAAACAAGCGGTTCTCGCTGTTGAAGCGCCCGTTTATGCAGCTCGTGGTGCAGGTCTAGCTTTCATGGTGCGCGCATCGCTGGACGTATTTGTTTTGTTGCAATTGGACCCCTTCGCTCACGAACTCGGTACTAAACAGGCGGTTCTCGCTGTTGATGCGCCCGTTTATGCTGCTCGTGGTGCAGGTCTAGCTTTCATGGTGTGCGCATCGCTGGATGTGTTTGTTTTGTTGCAATTGGACCCCTTCGCTCACGAACTCGGTACTAAACAGGCGGTTCTCGCTGTTGATGCGCCATTTTTTGCTGCTCATGGTGCAGGTCGAGCTTTCATGGTGTGCGCATCGCTGGACGTATTTGTTTTGTTGCAATTGGACCCCTTCGCTCACGAACTCGGTACTAAACAGGCGGTTCTCGCTGTTGATGCGCCCGTTTATGCTGCTCGTGGTGCAGGTCTAGCTTTCATGGTGCGCGCATCGCTGGACGTTTTTGTTTTGCTGCAATTGGACCCCTTCGCTCACGAACTCGGTACTAAAGAGGCGGTTCTCGCTGTGGATGCGTCCGTTTATGCTGCTCGTGGTGCGGGTCTAGCTTTCATGGTGCGCGCATCGCTGGACGTATTTGTTTTGTTGCAATTGGACCCCTTCGCTCACGAACTCGGTACTAAACAGGCGGTTCTCGCTGTTGATGCGCCCGTTTATGCTGCTCGTGGTGCAGGTCTAGCTTTCATGGTGTGCGCATCGCTGGACGTATTTGTTTTGTTGCAATTGGACCCCTTCGCTCATGAACTCGGTACTAAACAGGCGGTTCTCGCTGTTGATGCGCCCTTTTTTGCTGCTCGTGGTGCAGGTCTAGCTTTCATGGTGTGCGCATCGCTGGATGTGTTTGTTTTGTCGCAATTGGACCCCTTCGCTCACGAACTCGGTACTAAACAAGCGGTTCTCGCTGTTGAAGCGCCCGTTTATGCAGCTCGTGGTGCAGGTCTAGCTTTCATGGTGCGCGCATCGCTGGACGTATTTGTTTTGTTGCAATTGGACCCCTTCACTCACGAACTCGGTACTAAACAGGCGGTTCTCGCTGTTGATGCGCCCGTTTATGCTGCTCATGGTGCAGGTCGAGCTTTCATGGTGTGCGCATCGCTGGACGTATTTGTTTTGTTGCAATTGGACCCCTTCGCTCACGAACTCGGTACTAAACAGGCGGTTCTCGCTGTTGATGCGCCCGTTTATGCTGCTCGTGGTGCAGGTCTAGCTTTCATGGTGCGCGCATCGCTGGACGTTTTTGTTTTGCTGCAATTGGACCCCTTCGCTCACGAACTCGGTACTAAAGAGGCGGTTCTCGCTGTGGATGCGTCCGTTTATGCTGCTCGTGGTGCGGGTCTAGCTTTCATGGTGCGCGCATCGCTGGACGTATTTGTTTTGTTGCAATTGGACCCCTTCGCTCACGAACTCGGTACTAAACAGGCGGTTCTCGCTGTTGATGCGCCCGTTTATGCTGCTCGTGGTGCAGGTCTAGCTTTCATGGTGTGCGCATCGCTGGACGTATTTGTTTTGTTGCAATTGGACCCCTTCGCTCATGAACTCGGTACTAAACAGGCGGTTCTCGCTGTTGATGCGCCCTTTTTTGCTGCTCGTGGTGCAGGTCTAGCTTTCATGGTGTGCGCATCGCTGGACGTATTTGTTTTGTTGCAATTGGACCCCTTCGCTCACGAACTCGGTACTAAACAGGCGGTTCTCGCTGTTGATGCGCCCTTTTTTGCTGCTCGTGGTGCAGGTCTAGCTTTCATGGTGTGCGCATCGCTGGATGTGTTTGTTTTGTTGCAATTGGACCCCTTCGCTCACGAACTCGGTACTAAACAGGCGGTTCTCGCTGTTGATGCGCCATTTTTTGCTGCTCATGGTGCAGGTCGAGCTTTCATGGTGTGCGCATCGCTGGACGTATTTGTTTTGTTGCAATTGGACCCCTTCGCTCACGAACTCGGTACTAAACAGGCGGTTCTCGCTGTTGATGCGCCCGTTTATGCTGCTCGTGGTGCAGGTCTAGCTTTCATGGTGCGCGCATCGCTGGACGTTTTTGTTTTGCTGCAATTGGACCCCTTCGCTCACGAACTCGGTACTAAACAGGCGGTTCTCGCTGTGGATGCGTCCGTTTATGCTGCTCGTGGTGCAGGTCTAGCTTTGATGGTGCGCGCATCGCTGGACGTATTTGTTTTGTTGCAATTGGACCCCTTCGCTCACGAACTCGGTACTAAACAGGCGGTTCTCGCTGTTGATGCGCCCGTTTATGCTGCTCGTGGTGCAGGTCTAGCTTTCATGGTGTGCGCATCGCTGGACGTATTTGTTTTGTTGCAATTGGACCCCTTCGCTCACGAACTCGGTACTAAACAGGCGGTTCTCGCTGTTGATGCGCCCTTTTTTGCTGCTCGTGGTGTAGGTCTAGCTTTCACGGTGCGCGCATCGCTGGATGTGTTTGTTTTGTCGCAATTGGACCCCTTCGCTCACGAACTCGGTACTAAACAAGCGGTTCTCGCTGTTGAAGCGCCCGTTTATGCAGCTCGTGGTGCAGGTCTAGCTTTCATGGTGCGCGCATCGCTGGACGTATTTGTTTTGTTGCAATTGGACCCCTTCACTCACGAACTCGGTACTAAACAGGCGGTTCTCGCTGTTGATGCGCCCGTTTATGCTGCTCATGGTGCAGGTCGAGCTTTCATAGTGTGCGCATCGCTGGACGTATTTGTTTTGTTGCAATTGGACCCCTTCGCTCACGAACTCGGTACTAAACAGGCGGTTCTCGGTGTTGATGCGCCCGTTTATGCTTCTCGTGGTGCAGGTCTAGCTTTCATGGTGCGCGCATCGCTGGACGTTTTTGTTTTGCTGCAATTGGACCCCTTCGCTCACGAACTCGGTACTAAACAGGCGGTTCTCGCTGTGGTTGTGTCCGTTTATGCTGCTCGTGGTGCGGGTCTAGCTTTCATGGTGCGCGCATCGCTGGACGTATTTTTTTTGTTGCAATTGGACCCCTTCACTCACGAACTCGGTACTAAACAGGCGGTTCTCGCTGTGGATGCGCCCGTTTATGCTGCTCGTGGTGCAGGTCTAGCTTTCATGGTGTGCGCATCGCTGGACGTATTTGTTTAGTTGCAATTGGACCCCTTCGCTCACGAACTCGGTACTAAACAGGCGGTTCTCGCTGTTGATGCGCCCGTTTATGCTGCTCGTGGTGCAGGTCTAGCTTTCATGGTGCGCGCATCGCTGGACGTTTTTGTTTTGCTGCAATTGGACCCCTTCGCTCACGAACTCGGTACTAAACAGGCGGTTCTCGCTGTGGATGCGTCCTTTTATGCTGCTCGTGGTGCGGGTCTAGCTTTCATGGTGTGCGCATCGCTGGACGTATTTTTTTTTGCTGCAATTGGACCGCTTCGCTCACGAACTCGGTACTAAACAAGCGGTTCTCGCTGTTGAAGCGCCCGTTTATGCAGCTCGTGGTGCAGGTCTAGATTTCATGGTGCGCGCATCGCTGGACGTATTTGTTTTGTTGCAATTGGACCCCTTCACTAACGAATTCGGTACTAAACAGGCGGTTCTCTCTATTGAAGCGCCCGTTGATGCTGCTCGTGGTGCGGGTCTAGCGTTAATGGTGCGCGCATCGCTGGACGTATTTTTTTGCTGCAATTGGACCACTTCGCTCTGGAACTCGGTACTAAACAGGCGGTCCTCGCTGTTGAAGCACCCGTTTATGCTGCTCGTGGTGCGGGTCTAGCTTTCATGGTGCGCGCATCGCTGGAAGTATTTGTTTTGCTGCAATTGGACCGCTTCGCTCACGAACTCGGTACTAAACAGGCGGTTCTCGCTGTTGAAGCGCCCGTTTATGCTGCTCGTGGTGCGGGTCTAGCTTTCACGGTGCCCGCATCGCTGGACGTATTTGTTTTGTTGCAATTGGACCGCTTCGCTCACGAACGCGGTACTAAACAAGCGGTTCTCGCTGTTGAAGCGCCCGTTTATGCTGCTCGTGGTGCAGGTCTAGCTTTCATGGTGCGCGCATCGCTGGACGTATTTGCTTTGTTGCAATTGGACCCCTTCGCTCACGAACTCGGTACTAAACAAGGGGTTCTCGCTGTTGAATCGCCCGTTTATGCTGCTCGTGGTGCAGGTCTAGCTTTCATGGTGCCCGCATCGCTGGACGTATTTGTTTTGCTACTATTGGACCGCTTCGCTCACGAACCCGGTACTAAACAGCCGGTTCTCGCTGTTGAAGCGCCCGTTTATGCTGCTCGTGGTGCGGGTCTAGCTTTCACGGTGCCCGCATCGCTGGACGTATTTGTTTTGTTGCAATTGGACCGCTTCGCTCACGAACTCGGTACTAAACAGGCGGTTCTCGCTATTGAAGCGCCCGTTTATGCTGCTCGTGGTGCGGGTCTAGCTTTCACGGTGCCCGCATCGCTGGACGTATTTGTTTTGTTGCAATTGGACCGCTTCGCTCACGAAGTCGGTACTAAACAAGCGGTTCTCGCTGTTGAAGCGCCCGTTTATGCTGCTCGTGGTGCAGGTCTAGCTTTCATGGTGCGCGCATCGCTGGACGTTTTTGTTTTGTTGCAATTGGACCCCTTCGCTCACGAACTCGGTACTAAACAGGCGGTTCTCGCTGTTGAAGCGCCCGTTTATGCTGCTCGTGGTGTAGGTCTAGCTTTCATGGTGCGCGCATCGCTGGACGTTTTTGTTTTGCTGCAATTGGACCGCTTCGCTCACGAACTCGGTACTAAATAAGCGGTTCTCGCTGTTGAAGCGCCCGTTTATGCTGCTCGTGGTGCGGGTCTAGCTTTCACAATGCGCGCATCGCTGGACGTTTTTGTTTTGCTGCAATTGGACCGCTTCGCTATCGAACTCGGTACTAAACAGGCGGTTCTCGCTGTTGAAGCGCCCTTTTATGCTGCTCGTGGTGTAGGTCTAGCTTTCATGGTGCGCGCATCGCTGGACGTTTTTGTTTTGCTGCAAATGGACCGCTTCGCTCACGAACTCGGTACTAAATAAGCGGTTCTCGCTGTTGAAGCGCCCGTTTATGCTGCTAGTGGTGCGGGTCTAGCTTTCACGGTGCGCGCATCGCTGGATGTATTTGCTTTGTTGCAATTGGACCCCTTCACTCACGAACTCGGTACTAAACAGGCGGTTCTCGCTGTTGATGCGCCCGTTTATGCTGCTCATGGTGCAGGTCGAGCTTTCATGGTGTGCGCATCGCTGGACGTATTTGTTTTGTTGCAATTGGACCCCTTCGCTCACGAACTCGGTACTAAACAGGCGGTTCTCGCTGTTGATGCGCCCGTTTATGCTGCTCGTGGTGCAGGTCTAGCTTTCATGGTGCGCGCATCGATGGACGTTTTTGTTTTGCTGCAATTGGACCCCTTCGCTCACGAACTCGGTACTAAACAGGCGGTTCTCGCTGTGGATGCGTCCGTTTATGCTGCTCGTGGTGCGGGTCTAGCTTTCATGGTGCGCGCATCGCTGGACGTATTTTTTTTTGTTGCAATTGGACCCCTTCACTCACGAACTCGGTACTAAACAGGCGGTTCTCGCTGTGGATGCGCCCGTTTATGCTGCTCGTGGTGCAGGTCTAGCTTTCATGGTGCGCGCATCGCTGGACGTTTTTGTTTTGTTGCAATTGGACCCCTTCGCTCACGAACTCGGTACTAAACAGGCGGTTCTCGCTGTTGAAGCGCCCGTTTATGCTGCTCGTGGTGTAGGTCTAGCTTTCATGGTGCGCGCATCGCTGGACGTTTTTGTTTTGCTGCAATTGGACCGCTTCGCTCACGAACTCGGTACTAAATAAGCGGTTCTCGCTGTTGAAGCGCCCGTTTATGCTGCTCGTGGTGCGGGTCTAGCTTTCACAATGCGCGCATCGCTGGACGTTTTTGTTTTGCTGCAATTGGACCGCTTCGCTATCGAACTCGGTACTAAACAGGCGGTTCTCGCTGTTGAAGCGCCCTTTTATGCTGCTCGTGGTGCAGGTCTAGCTTTCATGGTGCGCGCATCGCTGGACGTTTTTGTTTTGCTGCAATTGGACCGCTTCGCTATCGAACTCGGTACTAAACAGGCGGTTCTCGCTGTTGAAGCGCCCGTTTATGCTGCTCGTGGTGCAGGTCTAGCTTTCATGGTGCGCGCATCGCTGGACGTTTTTGTTTTGCTGCAATTGGACCGCTTCGCTATCGAACTCGGTACTAAACAGGCGGTTCTCGCTGTTGAAGCGCCCTTTTATGCTGCTCGTGATGCAGGTCTAGCTTTCATGGTGCGCGAATCGCTGGACGTTTTTGTTTTGCTGCAATTGAACCGCTTCGCTCACGAACTCGGTACTAAACAAGCGGTTCTCGCTGTTGAAGCGCCCGTTTATGCTGCTCGTGGTGCGGGTCTAGCTTTCACAATGCGCGCATCGCTGGACGTTTTTGTTTTGCTGCAATTGGACCGCTTCGCTATCGAACTCGGTACTAAACAGGCGGTTCTCGCTGTTGAAGCGCCCTTTTATGCTGGTCGTGGTGCAGGTCTAGCTTTCATGGTGCGCGCATCGCTGGACGTATTTGTTTTGTTGCAATTGGACCCCTTCACTAAAGAATTCGGTACTAAACAGGTGGTTCTCTCTATTGAAGCGCCCGTTGATGCTGCTCGTGGTGCGGGTCTAGCGTTAATGGTGCGCGCATCGCTGGACGTATTTTTTTGCTGCAATTGGACCGCTTCGCTCTGGAACTCGGTACTAAACAGGCGGTCCTCACTGTTGAAGCACCCGTTTATGCTGCTCGTGGTGCGGGTCTAGCTTTCATGGTGCGCGCATCGCTGGACGTATTTGTTTTGCTGCAATTGGACCGCTTCGCTCACGAACTCGGTACTAAACAGGCGGTTCTCGCTGTTGAAGCGCCCGTTTATGCTGCTCGTGGTGCGGGTCTAGCTTTCACGGTGCCCGCATCGCTGGACGTATTTGTTTTGTTGCAATTGGACCGCTTCGCTCACGAACTCGGTACTAAACAAGCGGTTCTCGCTGTTGAAGCGTCCGTTTATGCTGCTCGTGGTGCAGGTCTAGCTTTCATGGTGCGCGCATCACTGGACGTTTTTGTTTTGTTGCAATTGGACCGCTTCGCTCACGAACTCGGTACTAAACAGGCGGTTCTCGCTGTTGAAGCGCCCGTTTATGCTGCTCGTGGTGCGGGTCTAGCTTTCACGGTGCGCGCATCGCTGGATGTATTTGCTTTGTTGCAATTGGACCCTTTCGCTCACGAACTCGGTACTAAACAAGGGGTTCTCGCTGTTGAAGCGCCCGTTTATGCTGCTCGTGGTGCGGGTCTAGCTTTCACGGTGCCCGCATCGCTGGACGTTTTTGTTTTGCTGCAATTGGACCCCTTCGCTCACGAACTCGGTACTAAACAGGCGGTTCTCGCTGTGGATGCGTCCGTTTATGCTGCTCGTGGTGCGGGTCTAGCTTTCATGGTGCGCGCATCGCTGGACGTATTTTTTTTTGTTGCAATTGGACCCCTTCACTCACGAACTCGGTACTAAACAGGCGGTTCTCGCTGTGGATGCGCCCGTTTATGCTGCTCGTGGTGCAGGTCTAGCTTTCATGGTGCGCGCATCGCTGGACGTTTTTGTTTTGTTGCAACTGGACCCCTTCGCTCACGAACTCGGTACTAAACAGGCGGTTCTCGCTGTTGAAGCGCCCGTTTATGCTGCTCGTGGTGTAGGTCTAGCTTTCATGGTGCGCGCATCGCTGGACGTTTTTGTTTTGCTGCAATTGGACCGCTTCGCTCACGAACTCGGTACTAAATAAGCGGTTCTCGCTGTTGAAGCGCCCGTTTATGCTGCTCGTGGTGCGGGTCTAGCTTTCACAATGCGCGCATCGCTGGACGTTTTTGTTTTGCTGCAATTGGACCGCTTCGCTATCGAACTCGGTACTAAACAGGCGGTTCTCGCTGTTGAAGCGCCCTTTTATGCTGCTCGTGGTGCAGGTCTAGCATTCATGGTGCGCGCATCGCTGGACGTTTTTGTTTTGCTGCAATTGGACCGCTTCGCTATCGAACTCGGTACTAAACAGGCGGTTCTCGCTGTTGAAGCGCCCGTTTATGCTGCTCGTGGTGCAGGTCTAGCTTTCATGGTGCGCGCATCGCTGGACGTTTTTGTTTTGCTGCAATTGGACCGCTTCGCTATCGAACTCGGTACTAAACAGGCGGTTCTCGCTGTTGAAGCGCCCTTTTATGCTGCTCGTGGTGCAGGTCTAGCTTTCATGGTGCGCGAATCGCTGGACGTTTTTGTTTTGCTGCAATTGAACCGCTTCGCTCACGAACTCGGTACTAAACAAGCGGTTCTCGCTGTTGAAGCGCCCGTTTATGCTGCTCGTGGTGCGGGTCTAGCTTTCACAATGCGCGCATCGCTGGACGTTTTTGTTTTGCTGCAATTGGACCGCTTCGCTATCGAACTCGGTACTAAACAGGCGGTTCTCGCTGTTGAAGCGCCCTTTTATGCTGGTCGTGGTGCAGGTCTAGCTTTCATGGTGCGCGCATCGCTGGACGTTTTTGTTTTGCTGCAATTGGACCGCTTCGCTATCGAACTCGGTACTAAACAGGCGGTTCTCGCTGTTGAAGCGCCCTTTTATGCTGCTCGTGGTGCAGGTCTAGCTTTCATGGTGCGCGCATCGCTGGACGTTTTTGTTTTGCTGCAATTGGACCGATTCGCTATCGAACTCGGTACTAAACAGGCGGTTCTCGCTGTTGAAGCACCCGTTTATGCTGCTCGTGGTGCAGGTCTAGCTTTCATGGTGCGCGCATCGCTGGACGTTTTTGTTTTGCTGCAATTGGACCGTTTCGCTATCGAACTCGGTACTAAACAGGCGGTTCTCGCTGTTGAAGCGCCCTTTTATGCTGCTCGTGGTGCAGGTCTAGCTTTCATGGTGCGCGCATCGCTGGACGTTTTTGTTTTGCTGCAATTGAACCGCTTCGCTCACGAACTCGGTACTAAACAAGCGGTTCTCGCTGTTGAAGCGCCCGTTTATGCTGCTCGTGGTGCGGGTCTAGCTTTCACAATGCGCGCATCGCTGGACGTTTTTGTTTTGTTCAATTGGAACCCTTCGCTCACAAACTCGGTACTAAACAGGCGGTTCTCTCTATTGAAGCGCCCGTTGATGCTGCTCGTGGTGCGGGTCTAGCTTTCATGGTGCGCGCATCGCTGGACGTATTTTTTTTTGCTGCTATTGGACCGCTTCGCTCTGGAACTCGGTACTAAACAGGCGGTTCTCGCCGTTGAAGCGCCCGTTTATACTGCCCGTGGTGCGGGTCTAGCTTTCACGGTGCGCGCATCGCTGGACGTATTTGTTTTGTTGCAATTGGACCCCTTCGCTCACGATCTCGGTACTAAACAGGCGGTTCTCGCTGTTGATGCGCCCTTTTTTGCTGCTCGTGGTGCAGGTCTAGCATTCATGGTGCGCGCATCGCTGGATGTGTTTGTTTTGTTGCAATTGGACCCCTTCGCTCACGAACTCGGTACTAAACAAGCGGTTCTCGCTGTTGAAGCGCCCGTTTATGCAGCTCGTGGTGCAGGTCTAGCTTTCATGGTGCGCGCATCGCTGGACGTATTTGTTTTGTTGCAATTGGACCCCTTCGCTCACGAACTCGGTACTAAACAGGCGGTTCTCGCTGTTGATGCGCCCTTTTTTGCTGCTCGTGGTGCAGGTCTAGCTTTCACGGTGCGCGCATCGCTGGATGTGTTTGTTTTGTCGCAATTGGACCCCTTCGCTCACGAACTCGGTACTAAACAAGCGGTTCTCGCTGTTGAAGCGCCCGTTTATGCAGCTCGTGGTGCAGGTCTAGCTTTCATGGTGCGCGCATCGCTGGACGTATTTGTTTTGTTGCAATTGGACCCCTTCACTCACGAACTCGGTACTAAACAGGCGGTTCTCGCTGTTGATGCGCCCGTTTATGCTGCTCATGGTGCAGGTCGAGCTTTCATGGTGTGCGCATCGCTGGACGTATATGTTTTGTTGCAATTGGACCCCTTCGCTCACGAACTCGGTACTAAACAGGCGGTTCTCGCTGTTGATGCGCCCGTTTATGCTGCTCGTGGTGCAGGTCTAGCTTTCATGGTGCGCGCATCGATGGACGTTTTTGTTTTGCTGCAATTGGACCCCTTCGCTCACGAACTCGGTACTAAACAGGCGGTTCTCGCTGTGGATGCGTCCGTTTATGCTGCTCGTGGTGCGGGTCTAGCTTTCATGGTGCGCGCATCGCTGGACGTATTTTTTTTGTTGCAATTGGACCCCTTCACTCACGAACTCGGTACTAAACAGGCGGTTCTCGCTGTGGATGCGCCCGTTTATGCTGCTCGTGGTGCAGGTCTAGCTTTCATGGTGTGCGCATCGCTGGACGTATTTGTTTAGTTGCAATTGGACCCCTTCGCTCACGAACTCGGTACTAAACAGGCGGTTCTCGCTGTTGATGCGCCCGTTTATGCTGCTCGTGGTGCAGGTCTAGCTTTCATGGTGCGCGCATCGCTGGACGTTTTTGTTTTGCTGCAATTGGACCCCTTCGCTCACGAACTCGGTACTAAACAGGCGGTTCTCGCTGTGGATGCGTCCTTTTATGCTGCTCGTGGTGCGGGTCTAGCTTTCATGGTGCGCGCATCGCTGGACGTATTTTTTTTGCTGCAATTGGACCGCTTCGCTCACGAACTCGGTACTAAACAAGCGGTTCTCGCTGTTGAAGCGCCCGTTTATGCAGCTCGTGGTGCAGGTCTAGCTTTCATGGTGCGCGCATCGCTGGACGTATTTGTTTTGTTGCAATTGGACCCCTTCACTAACGAATTCGGTACTAAACAGGTGGTTCTCTCTATTGAAGCGCCCGTTGATGCTGCTCGTGGTGCGGGTCTAGCGTTAATGGTGCGCGCATCGCTGGACGTATTTTTTTGCTGCAATTGGACCGCTTCGCTCTGGAACTCGGTACTAAACAGGCGGTCCTCGCTGTTGAAGCACCCGTTTATGCTGCTCGTGGTGCGGGTCTAGCTTTCATGGTGCGCGCATCGCTGGACGTATTTGTTTTGCTGCAATTGGACCGCTTCGCTCACGAACTCGGTACTAAACAGGCGGTTCTCGCTGTTGAAGCGCCCGTTTATGCTGCTCGTGGTGCGGGTCTAGCTTTCACGGTGCCCGCATCGCTGGACGTATTTGTTTTGTTGCAATTGGACCGCTTCGCTCACGAACTCGGTACTAAACAAGCGGTTCTCGCTGTTGAAGCGTCCGTTTATGCTGCTCGTGGTGCAGGTCTAGCTTTCATGGTGCGCGCATCACTGGACGTTTTTGTTTTGTTGCAATTGGACCGCTTCGCTCACGAACTCGGTACTAAACAGGCGGTTCTCGCTGTTGAAGCGCCCGTTTATGCTGCTCGTGGTGCGGGTCTAGCTTTCACGGTGCGCGCATCGCTGGATGTATTTGCTTTGTTGCAATTGGACCCTTTCGCTCACGAACTCGGTACTAAACAAGGGGTTCTCGCTGTTGAAGCGCCCGTTTATGCTGCTCGTGGTGCGGGTCTAGCTTTCACGGTGCCCGCATCGCTGGACGTATTTGTTTTGTTGCAATTGGACCGCTTCGCTCACGAACTCGGTACTAAACAGGCGGTTCTCGCTATTGAAGCGCCCGTTTATGCTGCTCGTGGTGCGGGTCTAGCTTTCACGGTGCCCGCATCGCTGGACGTATTTGTTTTGTTGCAATTGGACCGCTTCGCTCACGAACTCGGTACTAAACAAGCGGTTCTCGCTGTTGAAGCGCCCGTTTATGCTGCTCGTGGTGCAGGTCTAGCTTTCATGGTGCGCGCATCGCTGGACGTTTTTGTTTTGTTGCAATTGGACCCCTTCGCTCAAGAACTCGGTACTAAACAAGCGGTTCTCGCTGTTGAAGCGCCCGTTTATGCAGCTCGTGGTGCAGGTCTAGCTTTCATGGTGCGCGCATCGCTGGATGTGTTTGTTTTGCTGCAATTGGACCGCTTCGCTCACGAACTCGGAACTAAATAAGCGGTTCTCGCTGTTGAAGCGCCCGTTTATGCTGCTCGTGGTGCGGGTCTAGCTTTCACAATGCGCGCATCGCTGGACGTGTTTGGTTTGCTGCAATTGGACCGCTTCGCTATCGAACTCGGTACTAAACAGGCGGTTCTCGCTGTTGAAGCGCCCTTTTATGCTGCTCGTGGTGCAGGTCTAGCTTTCATGGTGCGCGCATCGCTGGACGTTTTTGTTTTGCTGCAATTGGACCGCTTCGCTATCGAACTCGGTACTAAACAGGCGGTTCTCGCTGTTGAAGCGCCCGTTTATGCTGCTCGTGGTGCGGGTCTAGCTTTCACGGTGCCCGCATCGCTGGACGTATTTGTTTTGTTGCAATTGGACCGCTTCGCTCACGAACTCGGTACTAAACAAGCGGTTCTCGCTGTTGAAGCGTCCGTTTATGCTGCTCGTGGTGCAGGTCTAGCTTTCATGGTGCGCGCATCACTGGACGTTTTTGTTTTGTTGCAATTGGACCGCTTCGCTCACGAACTCGGTACTAAACAGGCGGTTCTCGCTGTTGAAGCGCCCGTTTATGCTGCTCGTGGTGCAGGTCTAGCTTTCACGTTGCGCGCATCGCTGGATGTATTTGCTTTGTTGCAATTGGACCCTTTCGCTCACGAACTCGGTACTAAACAAGGGGTTCTCGCTGTTGAAGCGCCCGTTTATGCTGCTCGTGGTGCGGGTCTAGCTTTCACGGTGCCCGCATCGCTGGACGTATTTGTTTTGTTGCAATTGGACCGCTTCGCTCACGAACTCGGTACTAAACAGGCGGTTCTCGCTATTGAAGCGCCCGTTTATGCTGCTCGTGGTGCGGGTCTAGCTTTCACGGTGCCCGCATCGCTGGACGTATTTGTTTTGTTGCAATTGGACCGCTTCGCTCACGAACTCGGTACTAAACAAGCGGTTCTCGCTGTTGAAGCGCCCGTTTATGCTGCTCGTGGTGCAGGTCTAGCTTTCATGGTGCGCGCATCGCTGGACGTTTTTGTTTTGTTGCAATTGGACCCCTTCGCTCACGAACTCGGTACTAAACAAGCGGTTCTCGCTGTTGAAGCGCCCGTTTATGCAGCTCGTGGTGCAGGTCTAGCTTTCATGGTGCGCGCATCGCTGGATGTGTTTGTTTTGCTGCAATTGGACCGCTTCGCTCACGAACTCGGTACTAAATAAGCGGTTCTCGCTGTTGAAGCGCCCGTTTATGCTGCTCGTGGTGCGGGTCTAGCTTTCACAATGCGCGCATCGCTGGACGTTTTTGTTTTGCTGCAATTGGACCGCTTCGCTATCGAACTCGGTACTAAACAGGCGGTTCTCGCTGTTGAAGCGCCCTTTTATGCTGCTCGTGGTGCAGGTCTAGCTTTCATGGTGCGCGCATCGCTGGACGTTTTTGTTTTGCTGCAATTGGACCGCTTCGCTATCGAACTCGGTACTAAACAGGCGGTTCTCGCTGTTGAAGCGCCCGTTTATGCTGCTCGTGGTGCAGGTCTAGCTTTCATGGTGCGCGCATCGCTGGACGTTTTTGTTTTGCTGCAATTGGACCGCTTCGCTATCGAACTCGGTACTAAACAGGCGGTTCTCGCTGTTGATGCGCCCTTTTTTGCTGCTCGTGGTGCAGGTCTAGCATTCATGGTGCGCGCATCGCTGGATGTGTTTGTTTTGTTGCAATTGGACCCCTTCGCTCACGAACTCGGTACTAAACAAGCGGTTCTCGCTGTTGAAGCGCCCGTTTATGCAGCTCGTGGTGCAGGTCTAGCTTTCATGGTGCGCGCATCGCTGGACGTATTTGTTTTGTTGCAATTGGACCCCTTCGCTCACGAACTCGGTACTAAACAGGCGGTTCTCGCTGTTGATGCGCCCTTTTTTGCTGCTCGTGGTGCAGGTCTAGCTTTCACGGTGCGCGTATCGCTGGATGTGTTTGTTTTGTCGCAATTGGACCCCTTCGCTCACGAACTCGGTACTAAACAAGCGGTTCTCGCTGTTGAAGCGCCCGTTTATGCAGCTCGTGGTGCAGGTCTAGCTTTCATGGTGCGCGCATCGCTGGACGTATTTGTTTTGTTGCAATTGGACCCCTTCACTCACGAACTCGGTACTAAACAGGCGGTTCTCGCTGTTGATGCGCCCGTTTATGCTGCTCATGGTGCAGGTCGAGCTTTCATGGTGTGCGCATCGCTGGACGTATATGTTTTGTTGCAATTGGACCCCTTCGCTCACGAACTCGGTACTAAACAGGCGGTTCTCGCTGTTGATGCGCCCGTTTATGCTGCTCGTGGTGCAGGTCTAGCTTTCATGGTGCGCGCATCGATGGACGTTTTTGTTTTGCTGCAATTGGACCCCTTCGCTCACGAACTCGGTACTAAACAGGCGGTTCTCGCTGTGGATGCGTCCGTTTATGCTGCTCGTGGTGCGGGTCTAGCTTTCATGGTGCGCGCATCGCTGGACGTATTTTTTTTTGTTGCAATTGGACCCCTTCACTCACGAACTCGGTACTAAACAGGCGGTTCTCGCTGTGGATGCGCCCGTTTATGCTGCTCGTGGTGCAGGTCTAGCTTTCATGGTGTGCGCATCGCTGGACGTATTTGTTTAGTTGCAATTGGACCCCTTCGCTCACGAACTCGGTACTAAACAGGCGGTTCTCGCTGTTGATGCGCCCGTTTATGCTGCTCGTGGTGCAGGTCTAGCTTTCATGGTGCGCGCATCGCTGGACGTTTTTGTTTTGCTGCAATTGGACCCCTTCGCTCACGAACTCGGTACTAAACAGGCGGTTCTCGCTGTGGATGCGTCCTTTTATGCTGCTCGTGGTGCGGGTCTAGCTTTCATGGTGCGCGCATCGCTGGACGTATTTTTTTTGCTGCAATTGGACCGCTTCGCTCACGAACTCGGTACTAAACAAGCGGTTCTCGCTGTTGAAGCGCCCGTTTATGCAGCTCGTGGTGCAGGTCTAGCTTTCATGGTGCGCGCATCGCTGGACGTATTTGTTTTGTTGCAATTGGACCCCTTCACTAACGAATTCGGTACTAAACAGGTGGTTCTCTCTATTGAAGCGCCCGTTGATGCTGCTCGTGGTGCGGGTCTAGCGTAAATGGTGCGCGCATCGCTGGACGTATTTTTTTGCTGCAATTGGACCGCTTCGCTCTGGAACTCGGTACTAAACAGGCGGTCCTCGCTGTTGAAGCACCCGTTTATGCTGCTCGTGGTGCGGGTCTAGCTTTCATGGTGCGCGCATCGCTGGACGTATTTGTTTTGCTGCAATTGGACCGCTTCGCTCACGAACTCGGTACTAAACAGGCGGTTCTCGCTGTTGAAGCGCCCGTTTATGCTGCTCGTGGTGCGGGTCTAGCTTTCACGGTGCCCGCATCGCTGGACGTATTTGTTTTTTTGCAATTGGACCGCTTCGCTCACGAACTCGGTACTAAACAAGCGGTTCTCGCTGTTGAAGCGTCCGTTTATGCTGCTCGTGGTGCAGGTCTAGCTTTCATGGTGCGCGCATCACTGGACGTTTTTGTTTTGTTGCAATTGGACCGCTTCGCTCACGAACTCGGTACTAAACAGGCGGTTCTCGCTGTTGAAGCGCCCGTTTATGCTGCTCGTGGTGCGGGTCTAGCTTTCACGGTGCGCGCATCGCTGGATGTATTTGCTTTGTTGCAATTGGACCCTTTCGCTCACGAACTCGGTACTAAACAAGGGGTTCTCGCTGTTGAAGCGCCCGTTTATGCTGCTCGTGGTGCGGGTCTAGCTTTCACGGTGCCCGCATCGCTGGACGTATTTGTTTTGTTGCAATTGGACCGCTTCGCTCACGAACTCGGTACTAAACAGGCGGTTCTCGCTATTGAAGCGCCCGTTTATGCTGCTCGTGGTGCGGGTCTAGCTTTCACGGTGCCCGCATCGCTGGACGTATTTGTTTTGTTGCAATTGGACCGCTTCGCTCACGAACTCGGTACTAAACAAGCGGTTCTCGCTGTTGAAGCGCCCGTTTATGCTGCTCGTGGTGCAGGTCTAGCTTTCATGGTGCGCGCATCGCTGGACGTTTTTGTTTTGTTGCAATTGGACCCCTTCGCTCACGAACTCGGTACTAAACAAGCGGTTCTCGCTGTTGAAGCGCCCGTTTATGCAGCTCGTGGTGCAGGTCTAGCTTTCATGGTGCGCGCATCGCTGGATGTGTTTGTTTTGCTGCAATTGGACCGCTTCGCTCACGATCTCGGTACTAAATAAGCGGTTCTCGCTGTTGAAGCGCCCGTTTATGCTGCTCGTGGTGCGGGTCTAGCTTTCACAATGCGCGCATCGCTGGACGTTTTTGTTTTGCTGCAATTGGACCGCTTCGCTATCGAACTCGGTACTAAACAGGCGGTTCTCGCTGTTGAAGCGCCCTTTTATGCTGCTCGTGGTGCAGGTCTAGCTTTCATGGTGCGCGCATCGCTGGACGTTTTTGTTTTGCTGCAATTGGACCGCTTCGCTATCGAACTCGGTACTAAACAGGCGGTTCTCGCTGTTGAAGCGCCCGTTTATGCTGCTCGTGGTGCAGGTCTAGCTTTCATGGTGCGCGCATCGCTGGACGTTTTTGTTTTGCTGCAATTGGACCGCTTCGCTATCGAACTCGGTACTAAACAGGCGGTTCTCGCTGTTGAAGCGCCCTTTTATGCTGCTCGTGGTGCAGGTCTAGCTTTCATGGTGCGCGAATCGCTGGACGTTTTTGTTTTGCTGCAATTGGACCGCTTCGCTCACGAACTCGGTACTAAACAAGCGGTTCTCGCTGTTGAAGCGCCCGTTTATGCTGCTCGTGGTGCGGGTCTAGCTTTCACAATGCGCGCATCGCTGGACGTTTTTGTTTTGCTGCAATTGGACCGCTTCGCTATCGAACTCGGTACTAAACAGGCGGTTCTCGCTGTTGAAGCGCCCTTTTATGCTGGTCGTGGTGCAGGTCTAGCTTTCATGGTGCGCGCATCGCTGGACGTTTTTGTTTTGCTGCAATTGGACCGCTTCGCTATCGAACTCGGTACTAAACGGGCGGTTCTCGCTGTTGAAGCGCCCTTTTATGCTGCTCGTGGTGCAGGTCTAGCTTTCATGGTGCGCGCATCGCTGGACGTTTTTGTTTTGCTGCAATTGGACCGCTTCGCTATCGAACTCGGTACTAAACAGGCGGTTCTCGCTGTTGAAGCACCCGTTTATGCTGCTCGTGGTGCAGGTCTAGCTTTCATGGTGCGCGCATCGCTGGACGTTTTTGTTTTGCTGCAATTGGACCGTTTCGCTATCGAACTCGGTACTAAACAGGCGGTTCTCGCTGTTGAAGCGCCCTTTTATGCTGCTCGTGGTGCAGGTCTCGCTTTCACAATGCGCGCATCGCTGGACGTCTTTGTATTGCTGCAATTGGACCGCTTCGCTATCGAACTCGGTACTAAACAGGCGGTTCTCGCTGTTGAAGCGCCCTTTTATGCTGCTCGTGGTGCAGGTATAGCTTTCATGGAGCGCGCATCGCTGGACGTTTTTGTTTTGCTGCAATTGGACCGCTTCGCTATCGAACTCGGTACTAAACAGGCGGTTCTCGCTGTTGAAGCGCCCGTTTATGCTGCTCGTGGTGCAGGTCTAGCTTTCGTGGTGCGCGCATCGCTGGACGTTTTTGTTTTGCTGCAATTGGACCGCTTCGCTATCGAACTCGGTACTAAACAGGCGGTTCTCGCTGTTGAAGCGCCCTTTTATGCTGCTCGTGGTGCAGGTCTAGCTTTCATGGTGCGCGCATCGCTGGACGTTTTTGTTTTGCTGCAATTGGACCGCTTCGCTATCAAACTCGGTACTAAACAGGCGGTTCTCGCTGTTGATTCTCCCTTTTATGCTGCTCGTGGTGCAGGTCTAGCTTTCATGGTGCGCGCATCGCTGGATGTTTTTGTTTTGCTGCAATTGGACCGCTTCGCTATCGAACTCGGTACTAAACAGGCGGTTCTCGCTGTTGATTTTCCCTTTTATGCTGCTCGTGGTGCAGGTCTAGCTTTCATGGTGCGCGCATCGCGGGACGTTTTTGTTTTTCTGCAATTGGACCGCTTCGCTATCAAACTCGGTACTAAACAGGCGGTTCTCGCTGTTGATTCTCCCTTTTATGCTGCTCGTGGTGCAGGTCTAGCTTTCATGGTGCGCGCATCGCTGGACGTTTTTGTTTTGCTGCAATTGGACCCCTTCGCTCACGAACTCGGTACTAAACAGGCGGTTCTCGCTGTTGATGCGCCCTTTTTTGCTGCTCGTGGTGCAGGTCTAGCTTTCACAGTGCGCGCATCGCTGGATGTGATTGTTTTGTCGCAATTGGACCCCTTCGCTCACAAACACGGTCCTAAACAAGCGGTTCTCGCTGTTGAAGCGCCCGTTTATGCAGCTCGTGGTGCAGGTCTAGCTTTCATGGTGCGCGCATCGCTGGACGTATTTGTTTTGTTGCAATTGGACCCCTTCACTCACGAACTCGGTACTAAACAGGCGGTTCTCGCTGTTGATGCGCCCGTTTATGCTGCTCATGGTGCAGGTCTAGCTTTCATGGTGTGCGCATCGCTGGACGTATTTGTTTTGTTGCAATTGGACCCCTTCGCTCACGAACTCGGTACTAAACAGGCGGTTCTCGCTGTTGATGCGCCCGTTTATGCTGCTCGTGGTGCAGGTCTAGCTTTCATGGTGCGCGCATCGCTGGACGTTTTTGTTTTGCTGCAATTGGACCCCTTCGCTCACGAACTCGGTACTAAACAGGCGGTTCTCGCTGTGGATGCGTCCGTTTATGCTGCTCGTGGTGCGGGTCTAGCTTTCATGGTGCGCGCATCGCTGGACGTATTTTTTTTTGTTGCAATTGGACCCCTTCACTCACGAACTCGGTACTAAACAGGCGGTTCTCGCTGTGGATGCGCCCGTTTATGCTGCTCGTGGTGCAGGTCTAGCTTTCATGGTGTGCGCATCGCTGGACGTATTTGTTTAGTTGCAATTGGACCCCTTCGCTCACGAACTCGGTACTAAACAGGCGGTTCTCGCTGTTGATGCGCCCGTTTATGCTGCTCGTGGTGCAGGTCTAGCTTTCATGGTGCGCGCATCGCTGGACGTTTTTGTTTTGCTGCAATTGGACCCCTTCGCTCACGAACTCGGTACTAAACAGGCGGTTCTCGCTGTGGATGCGCCCTTTTATGCTGCTCGTGGTGCGGGTCTAGCGTTAATGGTGCGCGCATCGCTGGACGTATTTGTTTTGCTGCAATTGGACCGCTTCGCTCTGGAACTCGGTACTAAACAGGCGGTCCTCGCTGTTGAAGCACCCGTTTATGCTGCTCGTGGTGCGGGTCTAGGTTTCATGGTGCGCGCATCGCTGGACGTATTTGTTTTGCTGCAATTGGACCGCTTCGCTCACGAACTCGGTACTAAACAGGCGGTTCTCGCTGTTGAAGCGCCCGTTTATGCTGCTCGTGGTGCGGGTCTAGCTTTCACGGTGCCCGCATCGCTGGACGTATTTGTTTTGTTGCAATTGGACCGCTTCGCTCACGAACTCGGTACTAAACAAGCGGTTCTCGCTGTTGAAGCGCCCGTTTATGCTGCTCGTGGTGCAGGTCTAGTTTTCATGGTGCGCACATCGCTGGACGTTTTTGTTTTGTTGCAATTGGCCCGCTTCGCTCACGAACTCGGTACTAAACAGGCGGTTCTCGCTGTTGAAGCGCCCGTTTATGCTGCTCGTGGTGCGGGTCTAGCTTTCACGGTGCGCGCATCGCTGGATGTATTTGCTTTGTCGCAATTGGACCCCTTCGCTCACGAACTCGGTACTAAACAAGGGGTTCTCGCTGTTGAATCGCCCGTTTATGCTGCTCGTGGTGCAGGTCTAGCTTTCATGGTGCCCGCATCGCTGGACGTATTTGTTTTGCTACTATTGGACCGCTTCGCTCACGAACCCGGTACTAAACAGGCGGTTCTCGCTGTTGAAGCGCCCGTTTATGCTGCTCGTGGTGCGGGTCTAGCTTTCACGGTGCCCGCATCGCTGGACGTATTTGTTTTGTTGCAATTGGACCGCTTCGCTCACGAACTCGGTACTAAACAGGCGGTTCTCGCTGTTGAAGCGCCCCTTTATGCTGCTCGTGGTGCGGGTCTAGCTTTCACGGTGCCCGCATCGCTGGACGTATTTGTTTTGTTGCAATTGGACCGCTTCGCTCACGAACTCGGTACTAAACAAGCGGTTCTCGCTGTTGAAGCGCCCGTTTATGCTGCTCGTGGTGCAGGTCTAGCTTTCATGGTGCGCGCATCGCTGGACGTTTTTGTTTTGTTGCAATTGGACCCCTTCGCTCACGAACTCGGTACTAAACAGGCGGTTCTCGCTGTTGAAGCGCCCGTTTATGCTGCTCGTGGTGCAGGTCTAGCTTTCATGGTGCGCGCATCGCTGGACGTTTTTGTTTTGCTGCAATTGGACCGCTTCGCTCACGAACTCGGTACTAAATAAGCGGTTCTCGCTGTTGAAGCGCCCGTTTATGCTGCTCGTGGTGCGGGTCTAGCTTTCACAATGCGCGCATCGCTGGACGTTTTTGTTTTGCTGCAATTGGACCGCTTCGCTATCGAACTCGGTACTAAACAGGCGGTTCTCGCTGTTGAAGCGCCCTATTATGCTGCTCGTGGTGCAGGTCTAGCTTTCATGGTGCGCGCATCGCTGGACGTTTTTGTTTTGCTGCAATTGGACCGCTTCGCTATCGAACTCGGTACTAAACAGGTGGTTCTCGCTGTTGAAGCGCCCGTTTATGCTGCTCGTGGTGCAGGTCTAGCTTTCATGGTGCGCGCATCGCTGGACGTTTTTGTTTTGCTGCAATTGGACCGCTTCGCTATCGAACTCGGTACTAAACAGGCGGTTCTCGCTGTTGAAGCGCCCTTTTATGCTGCTCGTGGTGCAGGTCTAGCTTTCATGGTGCGCGCATCGCTGGACGTTTTTGTTTTGCTGCAATTGGACCGCTTCGCTCACGAACTCGGTACTAAACAAGCGGTTCTCGCTGTTGAAGCGCCCGTTTAAGCTGCTCGTGGTGCGGGTCTAGCTTTCACAATGCGCGCATCGCTGGACGTTTTTGTTTTGCTGCAATTGGACCGCTTCGCTATCGAACTCGGTACTAAACAGGCGGTTCTCGCTGTTGAAGCGCCCTTTTATGCTGGTCGTGGCGCAGGTCTAGCTTTCATGGTGCTCGCATCGCTGGATGTTTTTGTTTTGCTGCAATTGGACCGCTTCGCTATCGAACTCGGTACTAAACAGGCGGTTCTCGCTGTTGAAGCGCCCTTTTATGCTGCTCGTGGTGCAGGTCTAGCTTTCATGGTGCGCGCATCGCTGGACGTTTTTGTTTTGCTGCAATTGGACCGCTTCGCTATCGAACTCGGTACTAAACAGGCGGTTCTCGCTGTTGAAGCGCCCGTTTATGCTGCTCGTGGTGCAGGTCTAGCTTTCATGGTGCGCGCATCGCTGGACGTTTTTGTTTTGCTGCAATTGGACCGCTTCGCTATCGAACTCGGTACTAAACAGGCGGTTCTCGCTGTTGAAGCGCCCTTTTATGCTGCTCGTGGTGCAGGTCTAGCTTTCATGGTGCGCGCATCGCTGGACGTTTTTGTTTTGCTGCAATTGAACCGCTTCGCTCACGAACTCGGTACTAAACAAGCGATTCTCGCTGTTGAAGCGCCCGTTTATGCTGCTCGTGGTGCGGGTCTAGCTTTCACAATGCGCGCATCGCTGGACGTTTTTGTTTTGCTGCAGTTGGACCGCTTCGCTATCGAACTCGGTACTAAACAGGCGGTTCTCGCTGTTGAAGCGCCCTTTCATGCTGCTCGTGGTGCAGGTCTAGCTTTCATGGAGCGCGCATCGCTGGACGTTTTTGTTTTGCTGCAATCGGACCGCTTCGCTATCGAACTCGGTACTAAACAGGCGGTTCTCGCTGTTGAAGCGCCCGTTTATGCTGCTCGTGGTGCAGGTCTAGCTTTCATGGGGCGCGCATCGCTGCACGTTTTTGTTTTGCTGCAATTGGACCGCTTCGCTATCGAACTCGGTACTAAACAGGCGGTTCTCGCTGTTGAAGCGCCCTTTTATGCTGCTCGTGGTGCAGGTCTAGCTTTCATGGTGCGCGCATCGCTGGACGTTTTTGTTTTGCTGCAATTGGACCGCTTCGCTATCAAACTCGGTACTAAACAGGCGGTTCTCGCTGTTGATTCTCCCTTTTATGCTGCTCGTGGTGCAGGTCTAGCTTTCATGGTGCGCGCATCGCTGGATGTTTTTGTTTTGCTGCAATTGGACCGCTTCGCTATCGAACTCGGTACTAAACAGGCGGTTCTCGCTGTTGATTCTCCCTTTTATGCTGCTCGTGGTGCAGGTCTAGCTTTCATGGTGCGCGCATCGCTAGACGTTTTTGTTTTGCTGCAATTGGACCGCTTCGCTATCAAACTCGGTACTAAACAGGCGGTTCTCGCTGTTGATTCTCCCTTTTATGCTGCTCGTGGTGCAGGTCTAGCTTTCATGGTGCGCGCATCGCTGGACGTTTTTGTTTTGCTGCAATTGGACCGCTTCGCTATCGAACTCGGTACTAAACAGGCGGTTCTCGCTGTTGATTCTCCCTTTTATGCTGCTCGTGGTGCAGGTCTAGCTTTCATGGTGCGCGCATCGCTGGACGTTTTTGTTTTGCTGCAATTGGACCGCTTCGCTATGGAACTCGGTACTAAACAAGCGGTTCTCGCTGTTGAAGCGCCCGTTTATGCTGCTCGTGGTGCGGGTCTAGCTTTCACAATGCGCGCATCGCTGGACGTTTTTGTTTTGCTGCAATTGGACCGCTTCGCTATCGAACTCGGTACTAAACAGGCGGTTCTCGCTGTTGAAGCGCCCTTTTATGCTGGTCGTGGTGCAGGTCTAGCTTTCATGGTGCGCGCATCGCTGGACGTTTTTGTTTTGCTGCAATTGGACCGCTTCGCTATCGAACTCGGTACTAAACGGGCGGTTCTCGCTGTTGAAGCGCCCTTTTATGCTGCTCGTGGTGCAGGTCTAGCTTTCATGGTGCGCGCATCGCTGGACGTTTTTGTTTTGCTGCAATTGGACCGCTTCGCTATCGAACTCGGTACTAAACAGGCGGTTCTCGCTGTTGAAGCACCCGTTTATGCTGCTCGTGGTGCAGGTCTAGCTTTCATGGTGCGCGCATCGCTGGACGTTTTTGTTTTGCTGCAATTGGACCGTTTCGCTATCGAACTCGGTACTAAACAGGCGGTTCTCGCTGTTGAAGCGCCCTTTTATGCTGCTCGTGGTGCAGGTCTCGCTTTCACAATGCGCGCATCGCTGGACGTCTTTGTATTGCTGCAATTGGACCGCTTCGCTATCGAACTCGGTACTAAACAGGCGGCTCTCGCTGTTGAAGCGCCCTTTTATGCTGCTCGTGGTGCAGGTCTAGCTTTCATGGAGCGCGCATCGCTGGACGTTTTTGTTTTGCTGCAATTGGACCGCTTCGCTATCGAACTCGGTACTAAACAGGCGGTTCTCGCTGTTGAAGCGCCCGTTTATGCTGCTCGTGGTGCAGGTCTAGCTTTCGTGGTGCGCGCATCGCTGGACGTTTTTGTTTTGCTGCAATTGGACCGCTTCGCTATCGAACTCGGTACTAAACAGGCGGTTCTCGCTGTTGAAGCGCCCTTTTATGCTGCTCGTGGTGCAGGTCTAGCTTTCATGGTGCGCGCATCGCTGGACGTTTTTGTTTTGCTGCAATTGGACCGCTTCGCTATCAAACTCGGTACTAAACAGGCGGTTCTCGCTGTTGATTCTCCCTTTTATGCTGCTCGTGGTGCAGGTCTAGCTTTCATGGTGCGCGCATCGCTGGATGTTTTTGTTTTGCTGCAATTGGACCGCTTCGCTATCGAACTCGGTACTAAACAGGCGGTTCTCGCTGTTGATTTTCCCTTTTATGCTGCTCGTGGTGCAGGTCTAGCTTTCATGGTGCGCGCATCGCGGGACGTTTTTGTTTTGCTGCAATTGGACCGCTTCGCTATCAAACTCGGTACTAAACAGGCGGTTCTCGCTGTTGATTCTCCCTTTTATGCTGCTCGTGGTGCAGGTCTAGCTTTCATGGTGCGCGCATCGCTGGACGTTTTTGTTTTGCTGCAATTGGACCCCTTCGCTCACGAACTCGGTACTAAACAGGCGGTTCTCGCTGTTGATGCGCCCTTTTTTGCTGCTCGTGGTGCAGGTCTAGCTTTCACAGTGCGCGCATCGCTGGATGTGTTTGTTTTGTCGCAATTGGACCCCTTCGCTCACGAACTCGGTCCTAAACAAGCGGTTCTCGCTGTTGAAGCGCCCGTTTATGCAGCTCGTGGTGCAGGTCTAGCTTTCATGGTGCGCGCATCGCTGGACGTATTTGTTTTGTTGCAATTGGACCCCTTCACTCACGAACTCGGTACTAAACAGGCGGTTCTCGCTGTTGATGCGCCCGTTTATGCTGCTCATGGTGCAGGTCTAGCTTTCATGGTGTGCGCATCGCTGGACGTATTTGTTTTGTTGCAATTGGACCCCTTCGCTCACGAACTCGGTACTAAACAGGCGGTTCTCGCTGTTGATGCGCCCGTTTATGCTGCTCGTGGTGCAGGTCTAGCTTTCATGGTGCGCGCATCGCTGGACGTTTTTGTTTTGCTGCAATTGGACCCCTTCGCTCACGAACTCGGTACTAAACAGGCGGTTCTCGCTGTGGATGCGTCCGTTTATGCTGCTCGTGGTGCGGGTCTAGCTTTCATGGTGCGCGCATCGCTGGACGTATTTTTTTTGTTGCAATTGGACCCCTTCACTCACGAACTCGGTACTAAACAGGCGGTTCTCGCTGTGGATGCGCCCGTTTATGCTGCTCGTGGTGCAGGTCTAGCTTTCATGGTGTGCGCATCGCTGGACGTATTTGTTTAGTTGCAATTGGACCCCTTCGCTCACGAACTCGGTACTAAACAGGCGGTTCTCGCTGTTGATGCGCCCGTTTATGCTGCTCGTGGTGCAGGTCTAGCTTTCATGGTGCGCGCATCGCTGGACGTTTTTGTTTTGCTGCAATTGGACCCCTTCGCTCACGAACTCGGTACTAAACAGGCGGTTCTCGCTGTGGATGCGCCCTTTTATGCTGCTCGTGGTGCGGGTCTAGCTTTCATGGTGCGCGCATCGCTGGACGTATTTTTTTTGCTGCAATTGGACCGCTTCGCTCACGAACTCGGTACTAAACAAGCGGTTCTCGCTGTTGAAGCGCCCGTTTATGCAGCTCGTGGTGCAGGTCTAGCTTTCATGGTGCGCGCATCGCTGGACGTATTTGTTTTGTTGCAATATGACCCCTTCACTCACGAATTCGGTACTAAACAGGCGGTTCTCTCTATTGAAGCGCCCGTTGATGCTGCTCGTGGTGCGGGTCTAGCGTTAATGGTGCGCGCATCGCTGGACGTGTTTTTTTGCTGCAATTGGACCGCTTCGCTCTGGAACTCGGTACTAAACAGGCGGTCCTCGCTGTTGAAGCACCCGTTTATGCTGCTCGTGGTGCGGGTCTAGCTTTCATGGTGCGCGCATCGCTGGACGTATTTGTTTTGCTGCAATTGGACCGCTTCGCTCACGAACTCGGTACTAAACAGGCGGTTCTCGCTGTTGAAGCGCCCGTTTATGCTGCTCGTGGTGCGGGTCTAGCTTTCACGGTGCCCGCATCGCTGGACGTATTTGTTTTGTTGCAATTGGACCGCTTCGCTCACGAACTCGGTACTAAACAAGCGGTTCTCGCTGTTGAAGCGCCCGTTTATGCTGCTCGTGGTGCAGGTCTAGTTTTCATGGTGCGCGCATCGCTGGACGTTTTTGTTTTGTTGCAATTGGCCCGCTTCGCTCACGAACTCGGTACTAAACAGGCGGTTCTCGCTGTTGAAGCGCCCGTTTATGCTGCTCGTGGTGCGGGTCTAGCTTTCACGGTGCGCGCATCGCTGGATGTATTTGCTTTGTCGCAATTGGACCCCTTCGCTCACGAACTCGGTACTAAACAAGGGGTTCTCGCTGTTGAATCGCCCGTTTATGCTGCTCGTGGTGCAGGTCTAGCTTTCATGGTGCCCGCATCGCTGGACGTATTTGTTTTGCTACTATTGGACCGCTTCGCTCACGAACCCGGTACTAAACAGGCGGTTCTCGCTGTTGAAGCGCTCCTTTATGCTGCTCGTGGTGCGGGTCTAGCTTTCACGGTGCCCGCATCGCTGGACGTATTTGTTTTGTTGCAATTGGACCGCTTCGCTCACGAACTCGGTACTAAACAAGCGGTTCTCGCTGTTGAAGCGCCCGTTTATGCTGCTCGTGGTGCAGGTCTAGCTTTCATGGTGCGCGCATCGCTGGACGTTTTTGTTTTGTTGCAATTGGACCCCTTCGCTCACGAACTCGGTACTAAACAGGCGGTTCTCGCTGTTGAAGCGCCCGTTTATGCTGCTCGTGGTGCAGGTCTAGCTTTCATGGTGCGCGCATCGCTGGACGTTTTTGTTTTGCTGCAATTGGACCGCTTCGCTCACGAACTCGGTACTAAATAAGCGGTTCTCGCTGTTGAAGCGCCCGTTTATGCTGCTCGTGGTGCGGGTCTAGCTTTCACAATGCGCGCATCGCTGGACGTTTTTGTTTTGCTGCAATTGGACCGCTTCGCTATCGAACTCGGTACTAAACAGGCGGTTCTCGCTGTTGAAGCGCCCTATTATGCTGCTCGTGGTGCAGGTCTAGCTTTCATGGTGCGCGCATCGCTGGACGTTTTTGTTTTGCTGCAATTGGACCGCTTCGCTATCGAACTCGGTACTAAACAGGTGGTTCTCGCTGTTGAAGCGCCCGTTTATGCTGCTCGTGGTGCAGGTCTAGCTTTCATGGTGCGCGCATCGCTGGACGTTTTTGTTTTGCTGCAATTGGACCGCTTCGCTATCGAACTCGGTACTAAACAGGCGGTTCTCGCTGTTGAAGCGCCCTTTTATGCTGCTCGTGGTGCAGGTCTAGCTTTCATGGTGCGCGCATCGCTGGACGTTTTTGTTTTGCTGCAATTGGACCGCTTCGCTCACGAACTCGGTACTAAACAAGCGGTTCTCGCTGTTGAAGCGCCCGTTTAAGCTGCTCGTGGTGCGGGTCTAGCTTTCACAATGCGCGCATCGCTGGACGTTTTTGTTTTGCTGCAATTGGACCGCTTCGCTATCGAACTCGGTACTAAACAGGCGGTTCTCGCTGTTGAAGCGCCCTTTTATGCTGGTCGTGGTGCAGGTCTAGCTTTCATGGTGCTCGCATCGCTGGATGTTTTTGTGTTGCTGCAATTGGACCGCTTCGCTATCGAACTCGGTACTAAACAGGCGGTTCTCGCTGTTGAAGCGCCCTTTTATGCTGCTCGTGGTGCAGGTCTAGCTTTCATGGTGCGCGCATCGCTGTACGTTTTTGTTTTGCTGCAATTGGACCGCTTCGCTATCGAACTCGGTACTAAACAGGCGGTTCTCGCTGTTGAAGCGCCCGTTTATGCTGCTCGTGGTGCAGGTCTAGCTTTCATGGTGCGCGCATCGCTGGACGTTTTTGTTTTGTTGCAATTGGACCGCTTCGCTCACGAACTCGGTACTAAACAAGCGGTTCTCGCTGTTGAAGCGCCCGTTTATGCTGCTCGTGGTGCAGGTCTAGTTTTCATGGTGCGCGCATCGCTGGACGTTTTTGTTTTGTTGCAATTGGCCCGCTTCGCTCACGAACTCGGTACTAAACAGGCGGTTCTCGCTGTTGAAGCGCCCGTTTATGCTGCTCGTGGTGCGGGTCTAGCTTTCACGGTGCGCGCATCGCTGGATGTATTTGCTTTGTCGCAATTGGACCCCTTCGCTCACGAACTCGGTACTAAACAAGGGGTTCTCGCTGTTGAATCGCCCGTTTATGCTGCTCGTGGTGCAGGTCTAGCTTTCATGGTGCCCGCATCGCTGGACGTATTTGTTTTGCTACTATTGGACCGCTTCGCTCACGAACCCGGTACTAAACAGGCGGTTCTCGCTGTTGAAGCGCCCCTTTATGCTGCTCGTGGTGCGGGTCTAGCTTTCACGGTGCCCGCATCGCTGGACGTATTTGTTTTGTTGCAATTGGACCGCTTCGCTCACGAACTCGGTACTAAACAAGCGGTTCTCGCTGTTGAAGCGCCCGTTTATGCTGCTCGTGGTGCAGGTCTAGCTTTCATGGTGCGCGCATCGCTGGACGTTTTTGTTTTGTTGCAATTGGACCCCTTCGCTCACGAACTCGGTACTAAACAGGCGGTTCTCGCTGTTGAAGCGCCCGTTTATGCTGCTCGTGGTGCAGGTCTAGCTTTCATGGTGCGCGCATCGCTGGACGTTTTTGTTTTGCTGCAATTGGACCGCTTCGCTCACGAACTCGGTACTAAATAAGCGGTTCTCGCTGTTGAAGCGCCCGTTTATGCTGCTCGTGGTGCGGGTCTAGCTTTCACAATGCGCGCATCGCTGGACGTTTTTGTTTTGCTGCAATTGGACCGCTTCGCTATCGAACTCGGTACTAAACAGGCGGTTCTCGCTGTTGAAGCGCCCTATTATGCTGCTCGTGGTGCAGGTCTAGCTTTCATGGTGCGCGCATCGCTGGACGTTTTTGTTTTGCTGCAATTGGACCGCTTCGCTATCGAACTCGGTACTAAACAGGTGGTTCTCGCTGTTGAAGCGCCCGTTTATGCTGCTCGTGGTGCAGGTCTAGCTTTCATGGTGCGCGCATCGCTGGACGTTTTTGTTTTGCTGCAATTGGACCGCTTCGCTATCGAACTCGGTACTAAACAGGCGGTTCTCGCTGTTGAAGCGCCCTTTTATGCTGCTCGTGGTGCAGGTCTAGCTTTCATGGTGCGCGCATCGCTGGACGTTTTTGTTTTGCTGCAATTGGACCGCTTCGCTCACGAACTCGGTACTAAACAAGCGGTTCTCGCTGTTGAAGCGCCCGTTTAAGCTGCTCGTGGTGCGGGTCTAGCTTTCACAATGCGCGCATCGCTGGACGTTTTTGTTTTGCTGCAATTGGACCGCTTCGCTATCGAACTCGGTACTAAACAGGCGGTTCTCGCTGTTGAAGCGCCCTTTTATGCTGGTCGTGGTGCAGGTCTAGCTTTCATGGTGCTCGCATCGCTGGATGTTTTTGTGTTGCTGCAATTGGACCGCTTCGCTATCGAACTCGGTACTAAACAGGCGGTTCTCGCTGTTGAAGCGCCCTTTTATGCTGCTCGTGGTGCAGGTCTAGCTTTCATGGTGCGCGCATCGCTGTACGTTTTTGTTTTGCTGCAATTGGACCGCTTCGCTATCGAACTCGGTACTAAACAGGCGGTTCTCGCTGTTGAAGCGCCCGTTTATGCTGCTCGTGGTGCAGGTCTAGCTTTCATGGTGCGCGCATCGCTGGACGTTTTTGTTTTGCTGCAATTGGACCGCTTCGCTATCGAACTCGGTACTAAACAGGCGGTTCTCGCTGTTGAAGCGCCCTTTTATGCTGCTCGTGGTGCAGGTCTAGCTTTCATGGTGCGCGCATCGCTGGACGTTTTTGTTTTGCTGCAATTGAACCGCTTCGCTCACGAACTCGGTACTAAACAAGCGGTTCTCGCTGTTGAAGCGCCCGTTTATGCTGCTCGTGGTGCGGGTCTAGCTTTCACAATGCGCGCATCGCTGGACGTTTTTGTTTTGCTGCAGTTGGACCGCTTCGCTATCGAACTCGGTACTAAACAGGTGGTTCTCGCTGTTGAAGCGCCCTTTCATGCTGCTCGTGGTGCAGGTCTAGCTTTCATGGAGCGCGCATCGCTGGACGTTTTTGTTTTGCTGCAATCGGACCGCTTCGCTATCGAACTCGGTACTAAACAGGCGGTTCTCGCTGTTGAAGCGCCCGTTTATGCTGCTCGTGGTGCAGGTCTAGCTTTCATGGGGCGCGCATCGCTGCACGTTTTTGTTTTGCTGCAATTGGACCGCTTCGCTATCGAACTCGGTACTAAACAGGCGGTTCTCGCTGTTGAAGCGCCCTTTTATGCTGCTCGTGGTGCAGGTCTAGCTTTCATGGTGCGCGCATCGCTGGACGTTTTTGTTTTGCTGCAATTGGACCGCTTCGCTATCAAACTCGGTACTAAACAGGCGGTTCTCGCTGTTGATTCTCCCTTTTATGCTGCTCGTGGTGCAGGTCTAGCTTTCATGGTGCGCGCATCGCTGGATGTTTTTGTTTTGCTGCAATTGGACCGCTTCGCTATCGAACTCGGTACTAAACAGGCGGTTCTCGCTGTTGATTCTCCCTTTTATGCTGCTCGTGGTGCAGGTCTAGCTTTCATGGTGCGCGCATCGCTAGACGTTTTTGTTTTGCTGCAATTGGACCGCTTCGCTATCAAACTCGGTACTAAACAGGCGGTTCTCGCTGTTGATTCTCCCTTTTATGCTGCTCGTGGTGCAGGTCTAGCTTTCATGGTGCGCGCATCGCTGGACGTTTTTGTTTTGCTGCAATTGGACCGCTTCGCTATCGAACTCGGTACTAAACAGGCGGTTCTCGCTGTTGATTCTCCCTTTTATGCTGCTCGTGGTGCAGGTCTAGCTTTCATGGTGCGCGCATCGCTGGACGTTTTTGTTTTGCTGCAATTGGACCGCTTCGCTATGGAATTTGGTACTAAACAGGCGGTTCTCGCTGTTGATTCTCCCTTTTATGATGCTCGTGGTGCAGGTCTAGCTTTCATGGTGCGCGCATCGCTGGACGTTTTTGTTTTGCTGCAATTGGACCGCTTCGCTATCGAACTCGGTACTAAACAGGCGGTTCTCGCTGTTGAAGCGCCCTTTTATGCTGCTCGTGGTGCAGGTCTAGCTTTCATGGTGCGCGCATCGCTGGACGTTTTTGTTTTGCTGCAATTGGACCGCTTCGCTATCGAACTCGGTACTAAACAGGCGGTTCTCGCTGTTGAAGCGCCCTTTTATGCTGCTCGTGGTGCAGGTCTAGCTTTCATGGTGCGCGCATCGCTGGACGTTTTTGTTTTGCTGCAATTGGACCGCTTCGCTCACGAACTCGGTACTAAACAAGCGGTTCTCGCTGTTGAAGCGCCCGTTTATGCTGCTCGTGGTGCGGGTCTAGCTTTCACAATGCGCGCACCGCTGGACGTTTTTGTTTTGCTGCAATTGGACCGCTTCGCTCACGAACTCGGTACTAAACAAGCGGTTCTCGCTGTTGAAGCGCCCGTTTATGCTGCTCGTGGTGCGGGTCTAGCTTTCACAATGCGCGCATCGCTGGACGTTTTTGTTTTGCTGCAATTGGACCGCTTCGCTATCGAACTCGGTACTAAACAGGCGGTTCTCGCTGTTGAAGCGCCCTTTTATGCTGCTCGTGGTGCAGGTCTAGCTTTCATGGTGCGCGCATCGCTGGACGTTTTTGTTTTGCTGCAATTGGACCGCTTCGCTCACGAACTCGGTACTAAACAAGCGGTTCTCGCTGTTGAAGCGCCCGTTTATGCTGCTCGTGGTGCGGGTCTAGCTTTCACAATGCGCGCATCGCTGGACGTTTTTGTTTTGCTGCAATTGGACCGCTTCGCTATCGAACTCGGTACTAAACAGGCGGTTCTCGCTGTTGAAGCGCCCTTTTATGCTGCTCGTGGTGCAGGTCTAGCTTTCATGGTGCGCGCATCGCTGGACGTTTTTGTTTTGCTGCAATTGGACCGCTTCGCTATCGAACTCGGTACTAAACAGGCGGTTCTCGCTGTTGAAGCGCCCTTTTATGCTGCTCGTGGTGCAGGTCTAGCTTTCATGGTGCGCGCATCGCTGGACGTTTTTGTTTTGCTGCAATTGGACCGCTTCGCTATCAAACTCGGTACTAAACAGGCGGTTCTCGCTGTTGATTCTCCCTTTTATGCTGCTCGTGGTGCAGGTCTAGCTTTCATGGTGCGCGCATCGCTGGACGTTTTTGTTTTGCTGCAATTGGACCGCTTCGCTATCGAACTCGGTACTAAACAGGCGGTTCTCGCAGTTGATTCTCCCTTTTATGCTGCTCTTGGTGCAGGTCTAGCTTTCATGGTGCGCGCATCGCTGGACGTTTTTGTTTTGCTGCAATTGGACCGCTTCGCTATCAAACTCGGTACTAAACAGGCGGTTCTCGCTGTTGATTCTCCCTTTTATGCTGCTCGTGGTGGAGGTCTAGCTTTCATGGTGCGCGCATCGCTGGACGTTTTTGTTTTGCTGCAATTGGACCGCTTCGCTATCGAACTCGGTACTAAACAGGCGGTTCTCGCTGTTGATTCTCCCTTTTATGCTGCTCGTGGTGCAGGTCTAGCTTTCATGGTGCGCGCATCGCTGACGTTTTAGTTTTGCTGCAATTGGACCGCTTCGCTATCGAACTCGGTACTAAACAGGCGGTTCTCGCTGTTGAAGCGCCCGTTTATGCTGCTCGTGGTGCGGGTCTAGCTTTCACGGTGCGCGCATCGCAGAACGTATTTGTTTTGTTGCAATTGGACCCCTTCGCTCACGAACTCGGTACTAAACAGGCGGTTCTCGCTGTTGAGGCGCCCTTTTTTGCTGCTCGTGGTGCAGGTCTAGCTTTCGTGGTGCGCGCATCGCTGGACGTTTTTGTTTTGCTGCAATTGGACCGCTTCGCTATCGAACTCGGTACTAAACAGGCGGTTCTCGCTGTTGAAGCGCCCGTTTATGCTGCTCGTGGTGCAGGTCTAGCTTTCATGGTGCGCGCATCGCTGGACGTTTTTGTTTTGCTGCAATTGGACCCCTTCGCTCACGAACTCGGTACTAAACAAGCGGTTCGCGCTGTTGAAGCGCCCGTTTATGCAGCTCGTGGTGCAGGTCTAGCTTTCATGGTGCGCGCATCGCTGGATGTTTTTGTTTTGCTGCAATTGGACCGCTTCGCTATCGAACTCGGTACTAAACAGGCGGTTCTCGCTGTTGAAGCGCCCTTTTATGCTGCTCGTGGTGCAGGTCTAGCTTTCATGGTGCGCGCATCGCTGGACGTTTTTGTTTTGCTGCAATTGGACCGCTTCGCTATCGAACTCGGTACTAAACAGGCGGTTCTCGCTGTTGAAGCGCCCGTTTATGCTGCTCGTGGTGCAGGTCTAGTTTCATGGTGCGCGCATCGCTGGACGTTTTTGTTTTGCTGCAATTGGACCGCTTCGCTATCGAACTCGGTACTAAACAGGCGGTTCTCGCTGTTGAAGCGCCCTTTTATGCTGCTCGTGGTGCAGGTCTAGCTTTCATGGTGCGCGCATCGCTGGACGTTTTTGTTTTGCTGCAATTGGACCGCTTCGCTATCGAACTCGGTACTAAACAGGCGGTTCTCGCTGTTGAAGCGCCCTTTTATGCTGCTCGTGGTGCAGGTCTAGCTTTCATGGTGCGCGCATCGCTGGACGTTTTTGTTTTGCTGCAATTGAACCGCTTCGCTCACGAACTCGGTACTAAACAAGCGGTTCTCGCTGTTGAAGCGCCCGTTTATGCTGCTCGTGGTGCGGGTCTAGCTTTCACAATGCGCGCATCGCTGGACGTTTTTGTTTTGCTGCAGTTGGACCGCTTCGCTATCGAACTCGGTACTAAACAGGTGGTTCTCGCTGTTGAAGCGCCCTTTCATGCTGCTCGTGGTGCAGGTCTAGCTTTCATGGAGCGCGCATCGCTGGACGTTTTTGTTTTGCTGCAATCGGACCGCTTCGCTATCGAACTCGGTACTAAACAGGCGGTTCTCGCTGTTGAAGCGCCCGTTTATGCTGCTCGTGGTGCAGGTCTAGCTTTCATGGGGCGCGCATCGCTGCACGTTTTTGTTTTGCTGCAATTGGACCGCTTCGCTATCGAACTCGGTACTAAACAGGCGGTTCTCGCTGTTGAAGCGCCCTTTTATGCTGCTCGTGGTGCAGGTCTAGCTTTCATGGTGCGCGCATCGCTGGACGTTTTTGTTTTGCTGCAATTGGACCGCTTCGCTATCAAACTCGGTACTAAACAGGCGGTTCTCGCTGTTGATTCTCCCTTTTATGCTGCTCGTGGTGGCAGGTCTAGCTTTCATGGTGCGCGCATCGCTGGATGTTTTTGTTTTGCTGCAATTGGACCGCTTCGCTATCGAACTCGGTACTAAACAGGCGGTTCTCGCTGTTGATTCTCCCTTTTATGCTGCTCGTGGTGCAGGTCTAGCTTTCATGGTGCGCGCATCGCTAGACGTTTTTGTTTTGCTGCAATTGGACCGCTTCGCTATCAAACTCGGTACTAAACAGGCGGTTCTCGCTGTTGATTCTCCCTTTTATGCTGCTCGTGGTGCAGGTCTAGCTTTCATGGTGCGCGCATCGCTGGACGTTTTTGTTTTGCTGCAATTGGACCGCTTCGCTATCGAACTCGGTACTAAACAGGCGGTTCTCGCTGTTGATTCTCCCTTTTATGCTGCTCGTGGTGCAGGTCTAGCTTTCATGGTGCGCGCATCGCTGGACGTTTTTGTTTTGCTGCAAATTGGACCGCTTCGCTATGGAATTTGGTACTAAACAGGCGGTTCTCGCTGTTGATTCTCCCTTTATGATGCTCGTGGTGCAGGTCTAGCTTTCATGGTGCGCGCATCGCTGGACGTTTTTGTTTTGCTGCAATTGGACCGCTTCGCTATCGAACTCGGTACTAAACAGGCGGTTCTCGCTGTTGAAGCGCCCTTTTATGCTGATCGTGGTGCAGGTCTAGCTTTCATGGTGCGCGCATCGCTGGACGTTTTTGTTTTGCTGCAATTGGACCGCTTCGCTATCGAACTCGGTACTAAACAGGCGGTTCTCGCTGTTGAAGCGCCCTTTTATGCTGCTCGTGGTGCAGGTCTAGCTTTCATGGTGCGCGCATCGCTGGACGTTTTTGTTTTGCTGCAATTGGACCGCTTCGCTCACGAACTCGGTACTAAACAAGCGGTTCTCGCTGTTGAAGCGCCCGTTTATGCTGCTCGTGGTGCGGGTCTAGCTTTCACAATGCGCGCATCGCTGGACGTTTTTGTTTTGCTGCAATTGGACCGCTTCGCTCACGAACTCGGTACTAAACAAGCGGTTCTCGCTGTTGAAGCGCCCGTTTATGCTGCTCGTGGTGCGGGTCTAGCTTTCACAATGCGCGCATCGCTGGACGTTTTTGTTTTGCTGCAATTGGACCGCTTCGCTATCGAACTCGGTACTAAACAGGCGGTTCTCGCTGTTGAAGCGCCCTTTTATGCTGCTCGTGGTGCAGGTCTAGCTTTCATGGTGCGCGCATCGCTGGACGTTTTTGTTTTGCTGCAATTGGACCGCTTCGCTCACGAACTCGGTACTAAACAAGCGGTTCTCGCTGTTGAAGCGCCCGTTTATGCTGCTCGTGGTGCGGGTCTAGCTTTCACAATGCGCGCATCGCTGGAACGTTTTTGTTTTGCTGCAAATTGGACCGCTTCGCTATCGAACTCGGTACTAAACAGGCGGTTCTCGCTGTTGAAGCGCCCTTTATGCTGCTCGTGGTGGCAGGGTCTAGCTTTCATGGTGCGCGCATCGCTGGACGTTTTTGTTTTTGCTGCAATTGGACCGCTTCGCTATCGAACTCGGTACTAAACAGTGCGGTTCTCGCTGTTGAAGCGCCCTTTTATGCTGCTCGTGGTGCAGGTCTAGCTTTCATGGTGCGCGCATCGCTGGACGTTTTTGTTTTGGCTGCAATTGGACCGCTTCGCAATCAAACTCGGTACTAAACAGGCGGTTCTCGCTGTTGATTCTCCCTTTTATGCTGCTCGTGGTGCAGGTCTAGCTTTCATGGTGCGCGCATCGCTGGACGATTTTGTTTTGCTGCAATTGGGGACCGCTTCTCGCTATCGAACTCGGTACTAAACAGGCGGTTCTCGCAGTTGATTCTCCCTTTTATGCTGCTCTTGGTGCAGGTCTAGCTTTCATGGTGCGCGCATCGCTGGACGTTTTTGTTTTGCTGCAATTGACCGCTTCGCTATCAAACTCGGTACTAAACAGGGGCGGTTCTCGCTGTTGATTTCTCCCTTTTATGCTGCTCGTGGTGGAGGTCGACTTTCATGGTGCGCGCATCGCTGGAACGTTTTTGGTTTTGCTGCAATTGGACGCTTCGCTATCGAACTCGGTACTAAACAGCGGTTCTCGCTGTTGATTCTACCTTTTATGCTGCTCGTGGTGCAGGTCTAGTTCTTTCATGGTGCGCGCATCGCTGACGTTTTAGTTTTGCTGCAATTGGACCGCTTCGCTATCGAACTCGGTACTAAACAGGCGGTTCTCGCTGTTGAAGCGCCCGTTTATGCTGCTCGTGGTGCGGGTCTAGCTTTCACGGTGCGCGCATCGCAGAACGTATTTGTTTGTTGCAATGGCCCCTTCGCTCACGAACTCGGTACTAAACAGGCGGTTCTCGCTGTTGAGGCGCCCTTTTTTGCTGCTCGTGGTGCAGGTCTAGCTTTCGTGGTGCGCGCATCGCTGGAGCGTTTTTG